>NW_009732273.1:317-23439 GCF_000703405.1 Apaloderma vittatum | reverse complement strand
GCCCAGGGGCACCAGCCCCCGGCCCCCCCCCCCCCCGCCGCTCTCGTGGGAGTCAATGTGGGAAAACGATCACACTCAGTACAACACTTTACCCAAAGAGACAGGAAAAGGGGTGTTAAAAGTGAGACTCAGTATCTTTAGTCTGTTGTTTTGTGTCCTCCTCCTGCCCTCCCTGGCCAAATGTTTTATTTTGGTTTATTTCTCTTCTCTTTTCACAGCCCCGAAGCACCACTCCTGGTGCAGTGCCTCAGCTTGAGGTGACAGATCCGCAGCCACCTCTCACGTACTTCCCGTGGGCGCAGCCCCTCTCTGCACTGCCAGCCTCAACTTTGCAGTACCAGCCAGCTCCTTCCACACTTTCTGGGCCACAGTTTGTGCCCTTGCCAATCTCCATTCCTGAACCAGCCCCCCAGGAGCTGGAGGATGCCAGACGAGTCATCAGCACACTGCCCATTGAGAAGCTGCTGCTAGAAGATGAAGACAATGATACGTATGTTTTAAACCACACTCTCTCTGTTGAAGGGCTTTAAGTTGCACATCTGGGGCCTGATCCTCACCTACTCAATACTCCACCTGGCACCAAAGTGAGTTTTGAGTACAGAGGAAAAACAGGCTGCGAGGTGGGGTGGGAATTTTACCTGAGATTTTGGTGTCCACCTCCAGCACACCGTGACTTGTGTGTTGTGTGAAATGTGCTCTGTCCTGGGGCTCAGCACAACATTTCTCTGCTCTTACAGTTCTTGCTACCTCTTCCAGACAGGCTTTTGCTACTGCATGGTTCTTGTGCTCAGAGTCAGCGTGAGGTGACTTCCGTCCTCAGACACAGGTCATGGTCACAAATTGACGTACTATAGAGTAGCATTTGATGAGGGTACACTTGTCACTAAATATTGGCATGACCTAGTTCAAGAGGACTGCTTTCCAGAGCTCAATGTAAACGCCTTGTGTGTGTCCTTGCTCTGTCTGTGGAGGGAACGCTGCCTGATCTAGGCCACTAAAAAAAAAATTGGGGGCCTAAATTGACATTTTTCTTTTCTAAATTGAACTGCTCCTTTGCAAAATAGGAAAATGTAAAGTGTAACTTTGTTCTACCAGCACAGATAAGTGCATTACTCTGAAGAAAAGATCTCAGTTGAGCTAAACACCATTTCAGTGAGACATCCCTGTGTACAGAGCAACACAAAGTCGCCTAGACAAAATGTGTGAGTTCACACAGACGTGTAGCTTTAAGGTCTCACCTTGGCTGCCATTGGAAGACAGCCACGTAGGTGTGGGATAATGGTTTAGAGTCATGGCCTTTCAGCTGCAGAACGTTTTTGGACTATAAAATAGCCACTTTTGAGATGAGGGGGCTGATTTTGTGGCTGGCTGGTAATACTTCATGTTCTACCAGTGGGCATACCTTGGTCCCACTGAAGTCACCGGGAGTTTCACATGAGTCAGCATTGCAAGACATGGCCCTATATCAGGAGATCATTGAGAAGACAGTGTCTTCCCAAATTTGGACTTCAATCTAACCAGAAATTTATGGTGTTGCTATTAGCCAGCAATACTTTCGTTTTTTCTGTAGCATTTGAGTGTGAAGTTGGTGATGTCGTGCTGAGCCAGGGAATTTAGTGACCTCTCTTGTGCCTTACTGCTATGGAAAGTTTCTCTGTGCTGTAGTCTCCCAGGCCCACAGGTGCACACATTTTTCTGTATAGCTTTCTGATTTTCTTTCCCAAAGAGTGAGTAGCTTTACTTTTTCTTCTGATGCAACTGTAAATATTACTGTTGATGTTCAGGAGTGCCATGCCACGGGCAAATATATCTGCAGGAGATAAATTCCCTTCTAACCTTGTTTATTGTTACCTTAATTAGCAAGAGACTCTCGGCTGGTGAACACAATTTCTCTGGGTTTTTCTGCTTTCTGAAGCCCAGGATCCTTAGGTGGTTTTAATATTTGCAAGACTAACTGCAAAATAATTTATTGCACTGTTGATTATCTGGTGTCCAGCACTCCAGTTGCCACCCAGGCCATATTTCAAGTGACCTTACATTTTACGCCTGAGTGAGGTTTGTAAGCTCAGGCTGAAAGTCCTGAGGACTTTCGAAGCCTATTTTGTTATTTAATATTGCCAGATTTGGCAGACATAAGCAATAGATCATTCAAGTGTTCATAAAGTTATTTGAAAATAGTGGTAGTTCAGGTGCATTGAAATTAGTGGCTTACATTTGCAGAAAAACCCAGCAAAGAAATTAATTCGAAGAAGCTTTGTTCACCACTGCTTACTCCAGTTTTATAAATACATTCAGCAGGTCAAACTGGGATAATGCAGTTGTGAACCAAGCATGTGGTTGCTAAGATTGCTTTGAAATTTCTTTCACTCCTGTGTTTGTAAATTCTGTGTGTGAATATACAATAATGATGAACTGTTTCAGAATTTCTTTCTGGGTTATTCTGGTTAGAAAAAGACAACCTTGTTTTCAATAAAGATTACAGTAACTTTCATATGCCTAGAGTGTTTTATTTCATATCCAAAGGGTAATCCAGCATTGGTTTAGCGATCAGTTAGTTCAATAACTTATGTACAGGCTAGAATCACAGATTAGCTGTTAGACTTTCTGCTAATTTTACACATTAAGGCAAACTAAGGAGGAACTTCATGGTCCATGTATGTCCCAGAAGCACCGTTTACTCAAGCTGTCCTTACTCACAGAAGCACTCTTGCAGTTCAGATGTTAGTTCAATCACTATTATCCTCTATTGGCATCCCTGGGGATGTGTGGGTGTGCAGCCACAGCTGATGCTGAGCTTGACTGAAAATCAAATTAGCCATAAAGTTGCATTTCTTGCTTCCTGAAATTGCAAGGTATGGCTCTGGGGTTCAAAATTACCTGAGGAAAGAAACCACTACCCACCACCTTCTGACTGAAAAGTGTAAAATATTGCTGTCTGGAGTGAAGCAAACCCAGGGGCTGGTACAGTTGCCTGTAGAATGGTCCCTTCCTGTGCAAAGGGGAATTACAAAGCTACCTGTGCATTCCTGATACTTTTGCAAATAAGTTCCAGAGGAATGGAAGTGGTGAGTCGCTCCAGCCGTAGAGCCAGGCAATCAAAGTGAAGCAGTGAAGTGTTTTTCCCATCACTTAAGGGCCATGTCACCAGCAGGGCCTGTGGGTTGTGACAACTCTGTCTTACACACAAGATAAGGACTCAGTCCCTCTCAACGGTAGCCTTGATAAAGAAGTATTGCTTTTAGGCTGTTTACAGGTACACTCTTTGGAAGAGGCAGTTTGTTACTCCAGGTGGTGCGATACCATCAATGCACACAAGGCCACGTCACTCCAACAAGTGATACATGCACAAGACATGATTTGCTGGGCCACAACATGAGGCTTTGTGGAGGACTTAGATACCTCCCAGCACATGGGCAAATGTCACCTGAAAGAAAATGCTGAAGTGGAGGCAGCATGTCAAAGCTCAGGAGTGCCAAGGGCTCTTGAGTGCTGCAGTTGTTTTGAGACAGGAAGCCCTTTCCATGGGAGTGGGTGTTTTCAAGACCAAGCCCTTTAGGGCTTATGGCATGGTTTATGGGGCTTTAAACCCCCAAAGTGGATATGCTGCCCTGTAAAACTGTTTGCTCCCAGGGTGGTTCATGGCCAAGCAGTGATCAGTGTCTTTATTTACTGTCTTAGAATTCTACATATTTATGCAGCTAAAGGTATGAGGGCGCATACATTGGCAGCTGCAGAGCGTATGAAACTGCTGCGAAGACTCGATGCCAAAGAACACAGAGGAAAGGTAATACAGACTGCTTTCTCCTGCAAACGGTGTTTGAGATGTGCATGGGCTTTGTGTGACTGAGGGTAATCGATGCCCTGAAAAATCCAGCTCTGTCTGTTACTACAGAGCAAGCCTGGGGCATTGATACACCTTGCCCAGGTGCCTCTGGAAGGATCCTCAAATTAGGTGGGATGAGAAGGAGCTTTTTCTCTTTTCAGCCCATGATTCATAAAGTGATCTAAGGCAACACTTGTCTCAGAAAATATGTGTATGTTGGCAGTAGTCTCTGAGTCTCCTTATTTTATGATAGTATCTGCTTCTAGACTCTCACATTTTATCTCCTGTGCTACTGTTTTCAGACTCCTCTGCTGGTGGCTGTCACTGCCAGACAGGCAGCTATTGTCTATGATTTGATCCAGACAGGAGCAGATGTCAATGCTGTAGACAACAAAGGGCAGTCAGCTTTACATCTTGCTGCAACATATGGGTATGCCCAAGTTCTTCAGGTAGGAAAACTTTTATGGTTTTAATTGCTAGTGATAAAAACCTCCAATAAAGTCTCAATATTGGTGTCTTTAAATTCCTGGGAGTCAAGATATCAGTAAGCAATGAAGACTGACCAAAGTCTCCTTTTCCATTGTGTTAGGAATTGACTTCCCAGGTTATTTCTGTTTTAAAACTATACTTGCAGCTAACATCAGCCTCACGTGACAGAGGAAATGGCTTTAGCATATCTGTAGAGTAATAATACATCCTTTCTGCAGTTCATAGCTCCAAATCTGCTGATGGCAGACCAGTCAAGAGAGAACTTGCTCTAGCTTGAGCCCCTAGTGCCGTACTGATGCCTGCACTGGAGGGGATTCACCAGAGGCTGCAGGCAGCTGTGGGGCGTGAGGGAGTAATAACGCCAATGTGAAAGCACCTCCCTGATGTCAGTGTCATCCAGGTGGGAGAAATGAATTGTACCCAGACCCAAGCCAGCTGAAGAGAGAGCACATGTGACCCTGTAGGCACAGCCAGCAGAAGCACAGCCTTCAAAATGAGACACAGTTTTCAGATTTTATGCAAAACCTAGATCCGCCAAGAAGATTTTCCAAGGCACGAGAGAAACTAAACACTCCTGTACGGCCAGAATCTACTAGAGATTTCATGACTGACATGACCACATCTTTACTTCCTTATTGCTTCACAGTTTGTTCTGTAGACAGAACCTACACCTAAGTTGTGTGCCAGCCAGACGCTGAAGATCCCTGAGGAGCAAATTAGCATATTAGAAAGGGCATTGTGGGAATTTTTGGAAGGGATTATCTAGCAGAGATAAGCATACTAAAATCTGTCTTAAATGCTTAGCTACTGGCCATAAAATGGGATTAATAAAGTGTGCCTTCGTGTCAGGACTGAGTATAGGCAGCTTGGGTACAGAGTTTCCTTGAAGCAGCATGGCTGCTGCTGAGTTTAGCCAAGGGCAGAGCACAGGGGTGTGAGGGTAGGGGATGTGTCAGTGCATGTGCCAGGGGGTACCTGGCATTGCGGCATCATTACCTCTGGCTCGCACGTGCCCTGCCCTGGGGTAAGTCATGACCATTCAGTTAATGTGTAACGTTGGGAGTTCTTTGGAAAACAGGTGTTTCATTCAGTAGGGAAAAAGTGTTTTACATCCAGATGATTCCAACAAAGCCTCCCACGGTGCCTTGTTGTGGTTTGTGGTTTGGTGGTTTTTTTTGTTTTGTTTAGGGTTTTTTCCCTTGATGTGAAGAGGGAAAATGCACATAGATGGGATCAAAGCCATGAAATGGTTTACAGTTTGTTTATTTATTTTAACTGACTTTTTTCTAGTGGATTAAACATCTAATCTCTTATCATCAGACAGCTCAGAGGTACTTGTCAATATTTGATCTGTATGTTTTATATTATTGTTATGAAAAGAGAGTACAAGTCTTAACCGCTTTGGATAACCTTTCAGCAGAAAGTTTCTGTGCTGCACCTTGTCTAGCTGGACAAGGTTCTGGATGAGTTACTGCACTGCAGAAATTCTCAGCCAAGACACTGGAATGTGAAGAACTTGCTTAATTCAATCAAGAACAAAAAATGCATTATCTGTAATGATATAGACAAAGAGCTACTTGGCTGTATCACACTGAAACAATCATTTTCTCAAGTTAGGGATTTTTAAAATCCTTACTGTCTGCTAAATCCAAGCAATGCTTATCTCCAGACCACTGTTTCGTGCCATGCAACCAGTTGTGGTTTTAACCTGTCACACTGCTGCACATCTGCCTGTTAAAAAGAAAAAGTAAATACATCCAGTCTGAGAATTTCCAGTGTCAGCAAACTGGTAGGTAATAAAGATTGGCTGTACATGTCAAGGAGAGATTCTTATTTATCCTTGCCAAGAGTAACTCAGAATACATATGAGTTGGAGTTCCTGGTGTTTTTCCTTAGTGCAGGATGAAAGCGAAGAGGCCAGCACTCTTGAGCTTGGCACAGTGACTTGATTTTACTGTTCTGAACTGAGAATCTAATAAGGCACTGTACTGAAGTGGCGTTTAGGAAGCTAGAAAATGTGATCATCTTGTGTAACCCGGAACGTGCCTGTTAGAAAATGGAATCACAGCACTGAAATCTAGTGTCAAGTAAGGACTTAGTCTGTAGTTAAATGATAATTCTGATTGATTGTTTGTTATTAAGTTTTGTTAGTTTTGACTGATTTGGGCTTGGACAGTATCCTGCTGAGACATTTTCCATTTCTCTTTTGCTTCTAGGTTATACTGTCACTGGGTTTACCTCTTGATTTAGAAATGAAGGATTTTGAAGGTAAAACCCTTCATGCAAATATTTTATAGTGGTATTAAAAACTGTCTTGGCTATTTTATTGACTGATGCTCACTGGTGGTGTTCTAGGAGGCCTGAGTATCCTCAGAAACTGCCTGAGGGAGAGTCATTGCTGTGCTCTCCAACGCCACAGAATTCAATGGTGTCGATGTTTCAGTGGTGATTCGGTGCACGATTGAAACTGAGCACATGCCCCATAAAGTGTCTGTACAGCCCATATGATATCTTTGAAACCAGAGGAGGGCTCGTTCCTTAACAACACACATGCAGACATGCGTATGCTCCTTCCCTGCCAGCCCTTGCTTCCTCTCTGTACATCAATATCTTTGTTGGGACTGTTGTTGTTTTCCTCCTGTCCTTCGTTTTCCAGGCCATACCCCACTCCATTGTGCCGTTCTGGCCCACAACGCCCTGCTCCGGGAGCGGAGTTGCCAGACATTGACAGAGGAGCAGCAGAAAGACCTTCAGCAGCAGAGCAAAGAGCTGGAGTCTTGTATCGAACTCCTGGTGCAGACAGGAGCTTCCATCTACAGCCGGGTAACGGATGCTGCTCAGTTATCAGTTTGCTGCTTGTGTGGTGATTCTTCCCTGCCCTGCCTGCTGCTTGCACTATGCTCAGACTGCAGAACTGGAGAAGGAGTGAACTGCTGACAGAAGGGTGAAGCACCATCCGCTTTCAAGTGACTGGTAGCAGTTAGCTGCCGCATTTTGGAGTTACTTTCTTGCAGTGTGAAGCAAACACTGGACAGTAAGAGGTCCACCGAAGCCAAGGAGGTGCTCCGCGTTAGCTGCAGAGCTGATGGGTTTATACAACATCTTCAGGTTGTTCTGCAGAATGTTTCTGAATTGTTTTTTCTGTTCTTAAATAGGATGTGAAGAGCAACAAGACAGTTCTTCATTACACAGTCCAGGATGGGAACGTCACCCTACTCAGATACTTCTTGGAGCTGAATGCTTTCAAGTCCAAGGACTTTGTCAACACCAAGGTGAGACATGGCCATTGAGACCCTGTTTTGGCATTCTGTACAACCCTGCTTACTGAGCTGACATTTTGCTAATAATGGTTCTTCTTGGAGGCACAGCCATTCCTACATTGTATAAAGCAAGCTAGAAACATTCCCAATGCTGCTGTTGTGTCACCCACCCCCTTGTTGCCCCATATTTCACCTCTGAGCAGATACCAAGCAGTGACACTATCTTGCAGATGTATCAGTTTCACCCATGCTCCTAAGCAAAAATCCTGACATTCTTGTGCCTTAGCTGAGATATTGTTCTCCACAATCAGCCAGAGGTTTGGCTTTTGACTAGCTGCCCCCTCTCAGCAGCCCCACAGGAGCACCTGCTGCAGGAGGGCACCCTTGAGCAAGAAAGGACAGAGGGAGGGGAGGACAAGGCTAGGGCTCCCTGTTTTGAGAAGACCAGTGCACTGGCTTTTCATTTCAACGCTTTCAGTCTCTTAGCCTTGCTTGTACTCCCTGGAGCATCCACATGCTTGTGTCCATCAGAAAGAGATTGGATGGTTTTTTTATCAATTCAGTTGTTCACTTAGGAAGCAGACATGGGCAGCTTCAGGTTTTTTTTTTTCCCCTACACCTTTCTGTTGGGCTGCAGGAAATGTGTTTTGTTTTGTGTATGTGGGGAATAGAGTTTCTGTCGTTCTGTACAGTGAGGGGCTTTACGCTGCCTTTACACTACATTCTTTCTGTATCTTTTAAGATATATTGGGCAGGTGCTAGCTTGTCCATAGGAGTCTGCTGTTGTCTCTTGATCAAAATCCTGTGAAAGCTTCCTAGTGTGATAGGATCACTTGGAGTGGATTGTAAACTGGTTGGAGGAAAGAAATCAGAGAGTTGTGGTCAATGGGACAGAGTCTAGTTGGAGGCCTGTATCTAGTGGAGTCCCTCAGGGGTTGGTACTGAGACCAGCACTATTCAATATATTTATCAATGCCCTGAAGGAGGGAATAGAGTGTACCATCAGCAAGTTTGCTGGTGACACAGAACTGGGAGGAGTGGCTGACCCACCAGCAGGCTGTGCTGCCATTCAGCAAGACCTGAACAGGCTGGAGAGCTGGGCAGGGAGAAATTTTAAGGGCAAGCATACAGTGTTGCATTTGGGAAAGAACAACCCCAACCAGTATAGGTTGGGGACTGACCTGCTGGAGAGCAGCGCAGGGGAAAGAGACCTGGGGGTGCTGGTGGCCAACAGGATGACCGTGAGCCAGCAACGTGCCCTTGTGGCCAAGAAGGCCAATGGCTTCCTAGGGTGTGGCTGGTAAGTCGAGAAAGGTTCTCCTACCCCTCTACTCTGCCCTGGTGAGGCCACATCTGGAATGTTGTGTCCAGTTCCAGAAGGACAGGGAACTGCTGGAGAGAGTCCAGCGCAGCCACAGAGATGATGAAGGGAGGGGAACATCTCCGTTATGAGGAAAGGCTGAAGGAGCTGGGTCTCTTTAGCTTGGAGAAGAGGAGGCTGAGGGGTGACCTTATTAATATTTATAAATATCTAAAGGGGGAGTGTCAGGAGGATGGAGCCAGGCTCTGCTCAGTGATGTCCAAGGGGCAATGGATACAAGCTGAAACATGGGAAGTTCCACAAAAACATGAGGAAAAATTTTTTCACTGTGCTGGTGCCCGAGCCCTGGCCCAGGCTGCCCAGGGAGGGTGTGGAGTCTCCTGCTCTGGAGACTTTCAAAACCTGCCTGGACGCGTTCCTGTGGGACCTGCTGTAGGTGATCCTGCTCTGGCAGGGGGGCTGGACTAGATGATCTTCTGATGTCCTTTCCAACCCCTGGCATTCTGTCCTTCTGTGCGATTCTGTGAAGTGCTCCTGCAACAAAGATGCAGCTCTTTCCATTTTAATGAGAAGTCCTATAAAGAGCTTGTAACTATCCCTTGACTCTATGTGATGATAAAATTGACAAGGATCTGCTTGTTCAAGGCTTGTAAAAAATGCCTTGTCCAAGAAAAGCTGTTAAGATTTTTCTATTTTTTTCTGTGCTTCAATGTCCCTTATATCTAAGTGGTAAACATGATCTGAAAAATCATATGTATTCCTTTTAACAGCTAGAATAGTATTACACATTGCAATTCACGTCTCACCATTCCAAGTTCATGAGAAATGTATGATTGTTTCTGAGAGAAAACATATACAGCTGCCTAAATGAGACTTCTTGCAGACTAAAAATACTTTGTCTTATGCATTTGTTTATTAGGTTTTTCTCATTTAAAACCGTTACCAGTCATACCTGACTGGGCAGGGCCGCAGATTTCTACACGGTCTGGTGATAGTAGGGCTTTTCTGCAGGAAATTGCAGCGCGCTTCATCCTGCGCCCCCCCGTGGCTTCACGACAAGTTTTGTCTGTCGTTTATGAGCAAATCCCGGGACTGAAAAAGCTGGTGTCTTTCTTTTTTTCAAATAACGACTCGGGTGTATGCTTACACGAGGGTACGATGTAGCAGGGATTTGCAGAGTGATTAGGAATGTTGCTGATACAGGACTATTTGTTAGTTGTACCCAAAACATCAAGACCCCCCAATTTGTAGTGCTTTATCAGAAAGAAAAATCTAAATCCACAAATCTCCTATGTGAGCAGCTATACAGGGGAGAAACAGAGCAGGGATGCTCCCTCACCTCCTGGCAGGTGATTGTGTGAGACTCCTTCAGCTCCCTCAATTTCTAGGACAATTCTGAATAGGTGGCACAGCTTCTCAGGAGGTTTCTCTTTTTTTGTTGTTTTGTTGGATTTTTTTGTTCTCTTCCTTTTCTTCCACTGCATACAGGCACATGGCAACACAGCTTTGCATATGGCAGCTGCGTTGCCTCATGACAAGAACCAGAAAGAGATCATCCAGTTGCTCCTTGACCATGGGGCAGACCCGAGCATCCGCAACTTAGACAATGATCAGCCAATCCACATGGCTTCTTCTGGAAAAGCTGGGGATCAGGTACGTGATCTGCATTTCTGCTGCTTCTTAGCACACCTGTGCACACCACAGCTGTCTGTCCTTACCAGGGGAACAGCGAGGACCAGTCATATGACATGGGTCTGACATTGGGGTTCTCCACTTCAGTACGTTTCTAACTGAGCAGCAGAAAGCAGGCGTTAGCTGGTTCTCCAGATACATCTGGGGAGGTATCAATGTGCACTTCTTTCATCATGGCAGCAAATCTCAAGGGATGATCAGGTTTCATGCCTACAGGTATGAAAAGGCTCCTGGAGCTGGTTGTAGTCTCTGATGCATTTTTACGTGGATGTAGTAACACATACACATGAATATAAGTGTGTGTATGTATGTATGTATTGGAGTGTCTGCATGCACAATTTCAGGCGGTATGTTATGAACTTCTACATTTTTTGTCAGGTTAGGCATCTGCTGAAGAAAGGGAAAGTCGCATCTGCATTCATCTCCTGTCGCCAAAATGCCAGATCCTAGGTTGCCTGCAATTTCTGGAATGGCTTCAACTTCAGCTTGCTGATTGCACAAGACCACTTAGAAAATCTGTGAGGATGGTTAACCAGCACGTCCCTGCTCCTAGAATCCTCAAACCAGGGTGGGATGACTGTTTCTCAACCTGTGGACCACGAGTACCATGTGAGATATCTGAAGATGAGATTTCAAATGGTTGGAAACTTTGTTTTGGTAGCAAAGATTACTGATAAACCTCTACAATTGCTTGCAAGCAAGGAGACAAGCAAGACAAATGGCTCTATCATAAATAAGTGAATGTTTGAAGTACAGCCAACCTTTGATTTGGTGGTAACTGAAACCCATGGTGGTGATGGAACACAAGACGGTGGTTTGTCTGTGAAAGGCTGAGAAATACTGCTCTAAGACATGCTCTAACTGTGCCTCTTGTTAAGTCCTGTACAGAGGTACTGGTTGAAATGCTGAAGCCTTTATGATGTGCAATTACCTCCATTGTTCCTGTTAGCCTGGGAATGCTGGTACCTGAGAGGAGGGAAAAGACTGATTGGAAGAGGGCAAGTCAGCCTGAGGAGTCATCCATGGCTGTATTTCGCCTGTGCAAGCTGACATCTGAACTCAAGAGCTCTCAAGTGAGGGTTCCTGCAAGCTGCTAATACCCAATTTCTTAGCACTTTGTGGAGTAAAGCTGAAGCAGCTGTCCATTGCCACCGTCTCTCATTCCACCCCAAGAAAATAAAACAGATGCTTTGCTTGTAAGAGCAAGTACACGGGGCAGGTTCTCAGCAGTGTGGCTCCTGAGTGCTTCCCAGTGAAGGGGTTCCTTTTTGAGACGTCTGATCCAATCCAAGTCTCCAGCTCTGGAAGCACCTCTGAGTGGGGAGCTGAACCCCCACCTGAGCTACTATCTGTGTAGGACACAGAGGCTTCCTGTAGGTCTTCAACAGCTTTTAGGCATGGACAGGGTAGAAAACGTTTGAGCCACGTGGGCTCGTACACAGCAGGGTCAGAGTGCAATGTGGTAAGGTCACTCTTATTCCCATCTTATCTAAGGGGTGTTTTAATACAGATTCTTCTTATTCTTTCTGTGAAATGATTTGTGAATTGCTGTGCAATCAGCTGGCAACGGTGTCTCTGCCAGGTCAACAGGGCTGAAGGTAGATGCCTGAAGGGAGGGCAAGCCATGTTTTGACAACCCTTTCACAGAGAGTGTCTCCTCTTCGGTACACATTCTGAATTATAGTTCGCTGATTTCTCAATGTTGCACAAGTTATTTTTTCTAACAGGACTGAACAACAAGATGAAGGGCAGATATCTTAAATCACTGCAGTAACTTCCTTGGTCCCCCACTGACTAACTCAATGGGATGGGGTTTTCTAAAGCACTTGTCAGTCTCACAGACCTGGACTGTTTAAACAACTGTTTAACCGACTTAAAAGCTCTTAAGAAATGCAGAGATCTCAACTTTCTCAGCCCTCCTCTCTGCTGTTTTGCTATTGCTTCTCACTACCTCATGTCTACAAAACTGTCATCATTGGCTGACAAGAAAACAGACGTGTATTTGCATGTGTTTGCATAAATTTGCATGTACCTGGGCATAGGCCAGCAGAAGCATGTGCTTTCTTACTTTCAAGGGATGTTATAACAAGCCTTGAGTTGAGTGATAACTGCATTGGTGAGTTAGCTCTGTGTGTCAAGGAAAAGTGGCCAACAAAATATCCATTTCTTGAACTTGCTAGCAACAAAACTGTAAAACTGTGACTACTGTGTGGCATGTGATGCATTAGGGAAAATTAAAAAAGCTTTTTGCCATTTAGAAATGTCGTGAGATGACCGAAGTCCTTTTGCAGCAAGTGAAAAAATACATGAGCTGTTTTCTAGAGTGGCTTATCTCTTTATTGTTTCATCTTCCTCCTGTCGGATGTTTAATACAGAGCAGTGCCATCAGTGATTTATAGTCTGTAAACATCACCGTCTCCAGAATATCAGGGAAAGTATCGGTCTGGGGAGGAGTGGATGTGGCTTCATTCAAAGCGTCGTGCTGGCAGCCTGTGCTGCTCAGAATTGATAGATGAGATCTGTAGGGGTAAGAACCCATGACTGGTCCAGGAAGGATTCGTTCTCTCAACAGGCACATCTGTGTTGAGCTTCCCAAAGCTCATACGTGAGGGGCTGGCTCTGAAGCCAACCACAGTCAACAAGGTGTTCGTATTGCCTTTGGACTGGATCCACGAGACAGTTGGAGGCTCCAGCTTCGCCATGCATGTAAAGCACCTTTCTGTTTCCCTTGTCAGGCCAGCCAGTTCCTGGCCTGTGTATCAAGAAAATCCCTTTCAGGGCACAAAGGTGGCCTGAATGTTAAGTTTTCTATGCTGGGGCGAATTCCGTTTGTTTGAGCAGGATCTTAGTTCACAGTCAACCCCTCGATTTTTTATGACTGTTTCAGTGGAAATGTACTTTTTATAACCATAGCAGTACTGGCAGTGTGTGATACCCTGTTGTTTGCACAGTTTATCTCTTCCTACGTGTGGCTTTGCAAAAGTTGTTAATAACAAAGGCTTGTTATCACCAAACAAATCCTCTGAAGTGGAACCATAGAAAGTTGTCAGTAGGTTGGCAAGGAAAACTTTTTGATCAAATACTCTGTGCAACTGGTAAAGAATCTGAAAAGAAGAACCTTTTATTTTCTCTGTAACTGCAGGTTACTGATGGAGTTATTCCTGGCTTTCATAAGAATTGGGTGATCCTAGCTTTTGTGTAAACACATGTTTATGTGGGCTGGCAGAACTTCACCTGGCAGGGACTGAAGAAATGCCAGCATTTCAGTAGTGCTGTGCCAGCTCTGCTGGAGACATGACCCGAGCTACTTTCCTTTAACTCCTCTTTATAGTTTTTTTCTTTTTCCAGGGGGAGGAGGGGGAAAGAATTTGTTCCTCAGAGCCAGAAACACACAATCCACCTTTGAATAGTCGTCCTCTGTTGGTTTTTTTTTTCCCCCTTTCTTGTGTCAACAAGACATCGTTGTGTCAACAGTCAGCAAGCTTTAACTTGCACTGCGTGTGTCACCTGGAGCTATTGACAGGGAATTGAGGCTGCCTATGTCACCTGGAGCTATTGACATGGAGTCGGGGAGTGGCGTCTAAAACATGTTGCCAGTTCCTGGCACGAGGGGTTGCAAAACAACTGGAGAAAGTTCATCAGAGAATAGGAAGAGACTGCAAGGGATGAAACTGTCAGATTCCAGAGAGCTCAGTGCATAGAAACGTTTTGTTGGAAATATCCTTGTCACAGCAGAGCAATTGATAATTTCAGAGCAGCTGGTACCATGCAGCAGGAGGCCACCAGCTGCTAAACACTGGCTGTCTTTAAGAACACACTCTTAGGGTCCGTACCTTAGGACCTCATCTGCCTGCAAGCCCTGAAGTGTGGAAGCTCGATGGTGAGACCAGGCCAGCCCTTACAAAGACTACCCCGACTGCAGGAGTGCTTTTTTTGGCTGGGTCTGGCAGCATCCAAGGAGCAGGAATAAGAATGGGATGTAGGATGGTTTGCTCACACTGCCATTCCTCAGTAGTCATGACGAAACAGCAGCCATGGGTTCGGTGATGGGCGCAACCTCTGCACGGCACAGACTTTGCACAGAGCGGTCCTCTTTGGAAAGAGAAACCACTTATAACTGTAAGAAAACTGTAAGAAACCACTTACAGCTGTACAGATCTGTGCCACAACGTGCTGACAAATGTGCAATCTGCTGATAAGGTATTAGATTTAGGTATCTGCCTCGTGCGGAGGCAAGAGGTCTGTTGTTAGACTGTAACACATGACTTTCTTGCTGGCATTGTTGTGTCGCTGCGATACCATGAACCCTGTAAGATATGTTAATTCAAGTGCTATCCTTGTTGGATGCTTGCCTACCGTTTTCACATGTGTTTTCTTTTGCAGTAGAAGAGCCTCATGTTGGCTCTGTTAAGCTCAGGCCAGCGTTGCCAACCCACGGGGAGGATGTGGTCACCCCATTTCCACTAGAAGCCTCAAATACCTTGCCTCAGCGTTATCTTCTTGTGGCTCTTTCATGTTGGTGATAACGGGCCGTGACATGTAGCTGAAGTTGTGCTCACTCCTCGAGCAGTGGACAGGAGGAGCCAGCACTGAGCAAGCTGTGGAGCAAATGAAGTGTAACCCTCCAGTGTCCTGAGGTAACACTCAGGCTGAAGCACCTGCAAGCACTAACAATGACACCTAATTAAGAGTGTCTCTACACAGGGGTAATCACACCTTGAACTGCATCGAAGATAGAGCTATTAACTCCTGTTTATAAGCTTTCTGTGCCCAAATGCGTTTATCTCTTGGGCTATCTCTGAAATTAATCAGGCAACAACAATCAGGGGAGAGGGGAAGATATTGTTTTAAATTGTCATAGTGTTTTAAAGCAAGTTTTGGAAAAAAAAGCTGCCACCTTAAATAAGGTAAAGGAACTTGATGTTGGAAAAGTACAGTTATTGCTGTGTAGTCTTGTCTAGTATGGCAAAACTTAAATGTCCTGTCCAGGGACTTGGACTGGATATGGGAAAAAAAAAAGCCATTTTTAGTTCACATAGAACATCAAGAGAACCTGGAAGATGCATGGGAGGTAGCAGTTCTGTATTCTGATGAAGGTGGGGATAGAAGGTTGAAATAACTGACAATATATAAATATTTTCAAAAGTCTCATTAAAAAAATGTTAGTTATTGATAGATTTCACAGGGTGAGGAAATACTGGTTGGGGGGTTTTATAGAATGAAGGAAACCTCACCATTTGCCAGCCAGATATGTGTGTCTGTTTTGTCCGTGGTTATATGGGTAATTTCAGCTCTGAGGAGAGGAAAGCTTTTCGGTTAACTGTAGAAGTGTCTGGAGGAGAAGGTCTGAGCCTACAGCTAATTAAACTATGTGTCTGTCCACACAATTGTAGTTATTTTTTTCATTTATGCTGGATTTAATATGGAAAGATGCTTCTTTACAGTCTGGGTGCTCAGCTGAGAAACTGGTGGCTTGGCAGTCTACCAAGGGAATCATTAGATGTGATAACTTTCCCATTATCTACGATTAATAACAATCATTTCTCTTCAGTTGACTGAAAACCTGATATCAACAAACCAAGCTATACAAAAAGCCGCCAAACTACATCACCCTCTTGCTGAAACCCTGCCTTCACAGGGAAGCTGGTGTTGAGCAATATCCAAAGAAGTTTGACACTGGATTCAACCTCTGTGCAGGTCTGAGGGGCCTTTCTGGCACATGACCCATGGGCTAAGCCCTGAGCTTGCGTGGAGAAGAGAGTTTTCCTTTTCTGCAAGAACCACTAGAGGATGTTGTCACATCTGAGATATGTATAGACTTCCTATCTGCTGGAAAGGGTAAAGTGAGACCTTTCATGCTGTTGAGTAACTGCTCCTTGTGTATGTTACTGAGAATCTTTCTTCTCACCTTCGTGAGAACAGAGCCAGGATCCTGCATCATTTCCAGAAGAGAAAAGCACTGAGATTTAGCACATGAAGAATGAACGGGCTTCAGCGTGCATACCAAATTATTTATTTCTACCAAAAAGAGTTGGTTTAATGATGTGTGTTTGGTAAGGCAGCTTAGAATTTCTTTAAAAAACAATGAAAACAGAAAAAAAACAAACCAACAAACCACCACCACCACAACAGAACACCTCTGACCATACAAGACAGGAGAATTAACGTAGTGACAGCGTCATGTAGAAAATGTGTGAGTAGTGAAGAATAAAATGGACTGTGTTAGGCAGCACAACTTTGCATAGTTCATGGGCAATTAATCTGATTTGGATACAGTGGATAGGTAAAACCACAGTCCCCATTAGCTATAGCAGATGTCACAGTTCCTATCCCTTCTGAAGAAGTCCTCGGCCATGGCCAGCGGTGGTAGGTAGTCCATGCAGTCTGTGCTGGGGCAGGGGAAGTACTGCGGGACCCTGTTGTCCGTGTGCTGGGAGCCACAGGCTGTGCAGCAGCAGGCAGAGGTGCTGTATGGGGAGAGGGTATGGCAGGACCCCCCCCCCGCAGCTTAGCCGCAAGTCTTGGTGTCCAGAGCAGAGGGTGGGCTGTGGGTCAGCGGGGTGAAAGGAGATAGCTGAGGAGAAGAGCAGCTATAGTTCAGTGGGCTGGACAGATCAGCTGAGCTGGGTGATCCAGCAGCCTAGAGTTTGAGAAAAGACAAGACAAATCAGGATGTTTCAGGGTGTCATTTGGGGAAATGTGGACAGCAGCCAGAATTTCCACCCTCTTGCTAAGGAGGTTCTCATTACCCGGGGTTTGGTCCTTGGAGTCCTAAACTCAAGAGGCTGTTCCTGTGACATTAGTGTTAATAGGGAGTTTCTCTGTGAGTTTAGATATGCACTATCAGGAACTGGAATATTCTTTGCGGAAAATCTACAGGACCTGTAGAAGGAGCTATTCTGCAGCTTCTGTATAAGTTTGGCTGGGCCTCCCAGTCCCCTGCTTCCGAAGGGAAGCCATGCAGAAGTCCACCCAAGCAGCGTTCATTGCTGTGGCTGTACCCCATGCCCCTAAAAACAGCCACGTTTCAAATCAGATTGCTGCTGTTCTGCCCCAGGATGTGAACTCCTTCCCCATCTTCCCTCGGAGTGCACCTGTGGCTGCTGCCCTGGGACAGAAAGCTTACCAGGCCCTGGTTAAAGCAGATTGGGACGGACTGAAAGGTGTCTGAGGAGTAGTGCGAGGACGTCTGGAAAGCACTGAAGGCTGGGTCTAAGGGCGCATCTGTCTGAAGACAAGAGTCTACCAGCTGCTCCAAATAGCTAGGACTTTCTTCGCAGGAGAGGCAATTCGAAAACTGCCATGATGGACAAAAGTTGGGAACAGAAGAGATGGGTTCTGCATCAAAAGGTGCTAGGAGAGAAGGTAAACAGACAGTAGCAGATTATTCAGTATCTGTCTTCACAAAGGGCAGGTGTTGCCTGAGGTCAGGTTTCAGTACTTCCAAATGTTCAGTAGCCCTATGGATTTAGACAAGGAAAAAGGTCCTTCAAGTTCCGGGTGAATTTTCTAGGGAAGCAGACACCAGGAGGAAGATGCTCAAAAGCATGCAAATAACTTGAGGAACTCCAGTCCTTCAAGATCATCAGCCCAACCTTTGTCCCAGCCCTATCAACACCACTAACCCATGTCCTTCAACGCAACATCTACCCTTCTCTTAAACACCTCCAGGGATGGCGACTCAGCCGCCTCCCTGGGCAGCCTGTTCCAATATCTGACACCCCTTTCAGTATAGAAATTCTTCCTAATATCCAACCTGAACCTCCCCTGACACAACTGAAGGCCATTTCCCCTCGTCCTATCACTCGCCACTAGGGAGAACAACTCCAACTGCAGCCTCTCTACAACCTCCTTTCAGGTAGTTGTAGAGAGCGATAAGGTCTCCCCTCAGTCTCCTCTTCTCCAGGATAAACAGCCCCAGAACCCTCAGCCATTCCTCATATGACGTATGTTCCAAACCCTTTACCAGCTTGGTAGCCCATGTCTGTACCCTCTCCAGCACCTCAGTGTCCCTCTGGTAGTGAGTGGCCCAAAACTGGACACAGTGCTTGAGGTGCAGCCTCACCAAGGCTGCGTACAGGGAAGTAAGAAACACCCAAAATACATAAACACATGGAGACTTTCCAGCCTGAAAAAGCTTTGGCAGCTCTCACATTTCTTTATCACCATAAGCAAATTGATTATTTGCTTATATTGATGATTTGTTTCCTTGTCCATACAATGTATATATTCACACTTGCCAAATCTTTCAGGTCTTGCTGCTTTGGCTGAAAAATAATCACAGGAACTGTGAGCCCAGAGTTCCACTCCCCCCACCCCTTCCCCCTTTCCTTGGATATTCACATACAGGAGGAAGAAACTCTGTGTTGCTGAAAACCTGACACTCCTCTCACTTGTACTGATGCTGCCAGGAAACTGAGAGCAGCCGACTCTGCTGGAGCTCAGCAAAGTGCTCCAGCGTGGTCTGACCCTCTAGCTCCAGTCGGGCACCCGAACTGCTCCCTGGAGGAGAAGATGCCAGCGGGGCTATTCCCTAGGGGATGAGCATCTCTTTCTTGCACAAATGAGAGCATGTGAGCCTGCTCCTGCACAAGGTGACACAGAGCCTGCCTGCTGGCTTCACATTCTCATCTGCATTTCACGGGCTCCTTGCAGGTGCTGATTGGCTGCATTGCCGATTACCTGGTAGTGCCTGCCTCAGCTAAGGGCTGCGGGAAAAACTGGCCAGGGGGTGGGAAGAGACGTGGATGGGCTTTGTACCAACCTGGGTGAGGAGGAGACACGGGCTCCGAAAACTGGATGCTGCTGCTGCCCCAAGAAACCTGACGGAAGAGAAGGGAAGAAAAGGAATTGTAGGTACTGTAACAGAGGGAAGCATTCCACTGCATGCTGAGGTAAGTCAGGATTTCACTTCAACCTATTTATGTAAACCTTATTTATCTCACGGCTGTGACACAGAAAACTTCCCTAGCATTGACAGAACAGATTAACGTGTAGAGCTTGATCTTCCCTGAGCCTGTAATGGCACTGGAAGACTACAACAGCCTGATGTAAAGCCCCCAGTAAAGCACCTTGCTAGCGTGCTCCTCCTCCTGCATTATTGCTGTTAATTCAGCAGAGATGTGGCTGACTTTGAAACTAACCATGAAATCCACAGTGGAGGGATCCCAAAGGATTCGTAGGAATGAATATGCTTGAGAATCAGTAATTAACAAATTGTAGCCATAACCCTTGAAACATGACCAAAGACAGGTATCCCCATGTCTGCGCATCAGACTGAGTAACTCTGCTTGGTGCCCATGTAGTTTTAGAACCAGCTCTAACATTGCTTCCCAGTCCAACACAGCTATGTGACTCCATGAAAATGAAGAGTCTCATTTTCTAAGGGATGGTGAAAGCTGAAGCAGGCAGATCAATCTGTTCTAGGAACCTGACCTGCTGGCAGTGAGAAATCCACCCCAAAAACAACAGGAGTGTTGATGCTGCTTATTTGGGATGAGGATTTTACTCTGCAAATACAAACACTATATTTTTTCCTCAGTTTTAATTCATATGGACTTCCATTTAATTTTGTTTATTCAAAATGCTTTCGAGTTAGTGGCTCATTTCCCTAGCAACAGCTTCCTATCACATCCCCAGACATTTAATTAATTAAATAGTGGCTATTCCGGGCTGAAAGATCCTTCTCTTTGGCTGCAGACGTGTAACATGACAGACAGAGCCATACCACCAGCAGATATTTTCAGGCTCAGCTTTTTTCAGCGCATGGAGGCAGCCAATCCTGCCAGCCCTAACCTCTAGGGCTTCTCCAGGACAACAACATGTACCTTTTGCAGATCACAAAGGTAACTTCCTGCACTGCCACTTTTCACTTTTTCCTGCGTGGGCAAAACAAGCGCTGTGTAAACTTGCAGTGAGCAGCAAAAACCAGTTCCACACAGCCCTGCGATGCCTGGCTGCGATGAAGAGTTTGCCTCCTCTTGGGCTGGAGGGGAGGGGTGACCCAGCATTTCCAAAGGCCAGCAGGTTTATGCGTTGTTCTCTGCCTGCGGCTTGCGGGCTGATCACCTTTTTGTGCAATCAGCTGCAGTGAGGTACAGGAGGTGGGAGATGAAATCTGAAAACCATCCAAAGCTGCAGTGTCACGAACCAGGAAGAAGTAATGATTTACCAACCTCTTTATGCAAATCCCTGGAGTGACTGGAGCTAGAGGGCTCCTACAAAGACTGGAAGTGTGAGTGAGAGAGAGTAATTCTGTGGGTACATGCACGCAGAGATCTCCATCCCCTTCTTTAGAAGGGATTGGGCCAGTAGCTGCCCAAGTGGTACTGAAAAATGTCGGAGACCTGAATTCAGTCAAGCTTGCTTGAATATTATGCTAAAGAGCCCTAATGGAGCAGGATGGAGCCCTGCTGAAGGGGTCTTGGCCCATGCCTTGTTTTTTCCTTTACGCTAGGCAAAATTTGGGGCTGTTGGTAAGTCCCAGATTCCTGAACTCTCTCCACTGGCCAGGAGCTGCTGGAGGCACTGTACCTCTGGTGCCTTGATTTCCTGCAAGATCTAACTGGACAAGAGAAAGCCTCCAGAGGCAGGAGGGTGGTTGAAAGCAGCTTCCTGGAGGGCTGAGACTTGTGGAAAAGGGGAAGGTCAAGGGAGCTTTAGCATGACAGAGCTTTGCAGTGGTTGGTCCTCAAAGCTGTACAAGTCAGCCTGAAGGCGTACCCTGGGCACATGCTCCACCTGATGCTGACAGAAGAGTTTGGGGCATGCTTCAGCCCAGCCTGGCCACATTTAAAACAGGGGGCAGTGATCACAGCCTGCCTTGTTCATGCAGCATAATGGTACTGGAGTTGCTGTGATTACTATAAGTTGGACTGAAATTTATCCATGTGGGCCTTTAATCCCACTGAGCTGCATTTCTGGAGCACCTGCTCTGCTTTCGCCCTGCGCAAATGGCTCACGCCATCACCTGTTCAGATCACTGCTGCCATTACCCTGGCTCAATGTCCATCTATCCCAACCTACTACACTCAGATTTCGGCAGTCTCCTCGGCCCAGGGATTATAGTCTTGGCAAAAAAAGGATTAAGACAGAAGAGACAAAGCAGATTTTTACTTACTGCTGCACCAGTTGCTGCTTGTTGTGCTCTTCTCTGCTGTAATAACTCCTTAACTGTAATCTTTACTCTAACACCTTGGTACACCTTGGGCTTTCCTGAAAGAATTTGTGGAAAAACACTTTACAAGACGGGAGATTTACAGAGCACACAGCAAGTCCAGCATGTTTTCAGGCATGCTCTCCACACAGTTCACTTAGAGTTATCTTGGTTAACTGGTCACTGTTAAATAATCACAGTTTACAGCCCTCTTTAACACCTGCTATTCAAGCTTGAGACAACCCGGCATTTATGAAAAAATTGGCATTGATTATATTTAGTAATGATATATGTTTTATTCTTTTCTATCTCCTTCTTCCCTCCACCTCCTCCAGGTGTCCTAATACCAAACTCCATCTGGTGCTGCTGTTGAATTTATTTACATTCCTGTAATATTTGCCACTCTTGGGACCTGAAAATAAGTGTGGGAAGCACTTTGTCTGGCAGATGAAGACTGGGAACAAAAGAATGGAAATATGTGGGTAGTTATTTAGAGGGCTAAACAAAACACAAATAAAATTACTACTTTCATTAATCACTTCTTGCAAAGCCTAGATTATATCTTTATTTTGTTCATCCTGTACAATTCCCATTTGTTTCAAACAAGCATTTAGGATATCTTTAATCCAGCCAAAGCAACCATCAGTCACTACTTGTTGAGCAATTTTTAGTACAGGAAATGGTAAAGAATTTACCTATGCCAAAAAATCACCCTCACTTGCTGTACTCACGGTAAAATACTTAAAGCCTCTGGTTGTTCTGTTTCTGTCCTAACTTTCTGCTGTTGTTTTCATCTGGTTGCAGGTCCTACAAACACTAGCATCACCTCATCCTGCAGTCAGCTGCTCCTCAGCAGAGGTGGCTGGTTGCAGGTTCCCTGTTCTATTGCTGCTGCATGCAGCAAGAAGACAGTGCTGGATTTGTAGGTTCTGCCCACATATCCCAGAAATCCCACACCGTAGGCACTGTCCTTTTCTGCTATAACATCTCCCCATTACTAATGCTGTACCACATCCCCAGCCCTCCTGTTGCCCGCCCAGTGCACTGGTTGAGGCTGTAACAGGCATACAGGTCCTTACAGAAAGGTGGCAGGCTGAGCTGAGGAAGCAGCTCAGATTATTCATCTCGTATTTTTATGTTTTGTTTTTATTCAACAAACTGAAGATGGGGAAAATGAGAGGAAGAAAGGGTTTAATTTAATGAGAACACCCTATTACCAGGCCTCCATATAGCCAGGGAGGGCCCTGGGCCAGCATCCCCTTCTGCAAGTCTGGGTTCGTGCTGCACACAGCCTCTTAGCTCTGTTCTGCACAAGCAGCTGGCTGGACTGGGCTATGGAAAACTGAAAGACAAACTATCCAGTGAGGTATAGACACATCTGT
>NW_009732273.1:0-288 GCF_000703405.1 Apaloderma vittatum | reverse complement strand
CCATGGCTGAGCATTGTGCCCCAAGGCACAGTCCTGCTTTTCCAGCACCCCGAGGCCCCAGCACGGTCTGGATGGGGAGCAGGGCTTGCCACGGGCGGCTCTCCTGACCCGGCCGGGCGGTGCATGGCCGGGTGATGAAGCTGGAGCTGGGGGTCAGGGAAGGGGTCGGCAAGCGTGGGCTGGGGGTCCGACGGGGAATCAGGAGCAGGGTGACAAGGGCAGGCGGGGGCTCAGGGCGGACTTGCAATGAGGAGCAGCATCACGACCCGCACGGCCAGGGCTGACTGC
>NW_009732272.1:0-56167 GCF_000703405.1 Apaloderma vittatum | reverse complement strand
GGACATTGAGCCACTGACCACAACTCTTTGACTGCAACCATCTAGCCAGATTCTTTGTCTTTCTTCACGATCAGACTTGTCTTACCACTTTATGATCCTCTTTATATGTGACCCCACTTTTGTGATACCTGCAGCCTAGCAGCAAAGAGAAACTGTTCTATAGCATGAGGAGTGACTCAGAAATAAAAAGGAAATAAAAATGAAAGGGAAGAAGGAAAGAAGAAAAAAAGACTTTTTATTCTAGTGATTCCTTTAAATACTTTCTAATCTTTCAGAATTGCATTTCCAAGTCTGTTTGAAGATGACTGCTTCTGAATTACTTAAGAAATAAAAACATGTTTCAAAAGAAGAAGGAATGGTTGCTTCTTGCTTATTTGATTTTGAGATTATAATTGCATTGACTAAAAAAAATAGAGTAGCAAAAAATCATCTAATTTAAACTGACATAATTTCATTTAAGTCATTAGAGCTATGCTGGTTTTTTGCTGATTTATATCAACTGGCAGTCATAGAGTTAATCATATAATCATAGAATCACAGAATTGTAGAATCATAGACTGTTAGGCGTTGGAAGGGACCTTGAAAAATCTAGTCCAACACCCCTGCCATAGCCGGATTCCCTAGGGCAGCCACACAGGAACGCATCCAGGCGAGTTTTGAAAGTCTCCAGAGAAAGAGACTCCAGAACCTCTCTGGGCAGCCTGTTCCAGTGCTCTGTCACCATCACAGTAAAATTTCTCTTCATGTTTTGGTGGAACTTCCTATGTTTTAGCTTGTACACATGATTCCTTGTCCTATTACTGCCACCAACTGGCACCTTCTTCTTGATACCTACTCCTCAGATATTTCTATACATTAATAAGAGCCCTTCTCAGCCTTCTTTTCTCAAGACTAAACAGCTCCAGTTCTCTCAGTCTCTCTTCAGAGGAGAGATATTCAAGTCCTTTTATCATCGTCATAGCTCTCCATTGGACTCTCTCCAGTAGGTCCCTGTCTCTCTTGAACTGGGGAGCCCAAAACGGGACACAGTATTCCAGGTGCGATCTTGCAGGGGCAGAGCAGAGGGGAAGAATTGCCTCCCTAGACCTGCTGGAGGTGTATTCAATCTTAACGACTCTGTTGTTAATATTATTCCAGCTTTTTGTGTATTGTATATTCCTTTATATCTCTATAACTCTTCTACATTTTATCCTCATTTGTAACCCTTGGATTTTTTTTTTAATGGTGTCATATTAACATCATTTTTAGTATTACCCTATTTAGCCAATGTTTTAGAGTGTTTAACATATTGGATTATGTCTTCCATAAAGAAAATATTACTGAGAGCAAGATGTAAAGAATTGTGGAGGTATTTCTTGTGTCCTTTCTGTGGGATGAAAGTGTTTTCCACTTAGCACTGATGGTGCTAAAACCAGAACTTGTGAGGATGTTCTGTACTACTGCAGTGCCCATGATAAGAGAGTACCAGTTGACTCTCACAGTTAAATTTAATATAGTTGAGTAATTACTCAAAAATACTCATGTCACCAGAGTAAGTATCACTTAGCTCCCCTACAGCAGTGTTTTGGAACACTGGAAATTCAAACTTTGAATTTTGAAATTTGGAAATCTAAGCACAGTGACTAAACTCTGCTCAGTAAAAAGTGTAAGTTATGGTAACTGCATATTTAAACTCTTATTCCAAAGGTTCATGCTGTCAATATCTCTATTTTATTCATAGATCTCCCTCTGCTGGTGTATTTAAAGTATGAACATGGTTTATTGTTTAACCAAAAAAAATCTCTAAATAATATGACCCTAGAAGCTAATTTTATGACTTTAAATACTGAAAAGACTTCAGTTAGCATTTTATATATATTATTTATCTTGACACTGTTTATATGTATTATTTTCCATGTTACTAATTTTTGGAGTACATCTGGAGTTTTTTGCTTATGTGTAGTAGTTATATCCTCTATCATGCAAAGGAGAGTTTATTTAAAAATTCACAAAATACCCCAAGCAAACAGAAAAAATCCCAGTTCCAATAAATTCCATAGTCTAACTCTAGTAACTTGAAAATAAACTGAAGTACTCTTAACTATGATCAGTGCTTGAGGAAGGCTGATCTCATGTTGATGGTGGTGATTTGTTCTAGTTAAGGAAAACAAAAGTTATGCTTACCCTTTAGGCCAAATTCCTGGGTTTTTTCTATCCTTTTTCCATCGTACAAGTTTCATCACCATTTTCATCTGATCTGATAGATGATACAGCATTTACATAAAGACAATTTCCATCCATAACATTTTTAAGATATTCTAAGGTCAACAGAGATATCAATTCCTTGAGAGAAATTCTGTCTAATTATTCTGTGATATTATAATATTACTGTATTTGGTTTGGTTCTAGTCAATGTTTTCATGATCTGTAACTTGGAAGAAAATCAAAATCACTGCTCTTAAAGTCTATAGATTATACAGGATTGGCAGTGGAATAAATAATCATGAGAAACAACAACCACGGAGAACTGCCTGCATTGATTACTTAAAGTAAAAAAAAATAATTATTTTTAATGTGCCCACAAGTAAGTTATATACCCTAGAGCAGAAAGGTGAAGAATGAAGGGTCTGAATTTGAAATGAAATTGTGGATTAGAAAGACCAACAGAAGAAAGCTAGAACGCAGAGAGTTGTCATGGGCAAGAAACTCAAGTTGTAGTGCTACGTAATTATTTATGTACTAATGTTAAGACAGAACAGCTAACTAGAACGTCTTTTATTAGTTCATCTGTGAAACTAGATCTTATACAGGTAACAACTTGATTATTGTGCACATCTTCCCCTGGTGTGAAAGGATATGACTTATTCATTAAAGAAAGGAAATGAGAAGTAAAAGTGGTAAATGGAGTGACAGGCAGGGGAATAGTAAGGAATAGCACATATGAAACAGATTCTGATAAAATGAAAGGAGAATAATACTTAAATATAGAAAAGTATCTGTTAGAGACTACCAGAAATAAATTTTTTAATAGATGCTGTCGTCTATTATATTGTAAAAGTGAGAGAGATTATTAGGGATTGCCCTTATGGAAGATTAGATCTTCACTAATGAAAAAAAAAAAGTAGGAAATTAATGTTGCTAATAAAAGTAAAGGTCAGTCATTTCTACGTGTAGTACCTACCAGGTTTCTCTACCAAATAGTTACTAAGCCAAAGTAAATTCATGACCTCATAGTATAGGAGTATCATTGAAACACTGGTGGTTAAAGATATAATTGATTCATTTAGTGAGGAGCAAACTTTGCCTAAAAGAAAGGTATTATAATAAACTAGTCAACTGAACCTAACAGATTAAGGATTAGGATTTGAGGAGATTTAGATTTTGAAACCAAAATGTAAAATAAATTTACATGTAAAACTACCAGTATTTTGTGTTCCCAGGAGAAAAATATCTTGAAGATTAGCTTCTAACACAAAAAATACTCTCAAAAAATAACGCATGAAAATAAATTAGAAGTGAGCTGAGAAAAATACAAGTAATGGAAACAAAAAATCAGTGCAGAAGAAGTAAAAATCGGTAAATACAGACATAAAGGTGGAAGTGTGAGTGCAGATTTAAATTATTTCTTTTTAACAGATAAAAAAAAAAAATTTGCTAAATCAAGAAAATAGCAGTATTACTTTCCATGACTAGGTGGCCTGATTTGAGCTGAACAGAACCAGTTCTGTTCAGTGATTTTACTTTTCAGTTCAGTCTCTTCTAAAAGGCTGCACTTTCTGAAGTTAGCAGCATGTTTTTGTAGACAGTGTGTGCTACTGGCAGTGATAACACCTGATGTTTACAGTTACTGCCTGAGACGGGGATGCAGACAGACTCTTGCTGATACTTATTCCTGTAGTGACCAAGGCCACTGCTGGCTCTTGTGTACCACGCTGGGGGTGCCAGGAAGTAAAACGGTCACAAGGAAGTAAGAGGTTGCACCTCTGGTGAGTAACAATCGGGACAGGTGACCAACAAGACTATTCTATTCCATATACATCATAGTCAGCTTAAACTGAGGGGTCGTGGAGGTTGAATTCTCTTCCTCTTCCTCTTCCTCTTCCTCTTCCTCTTCCTCTTCCTCTTCCTCAGTGGCCAGTGTCCAAAGAGGACTCTGTCTATTCTTCTGCTTTTGATCCCAATCCTGACTTCCCAGATCCAGCTCCTGTGTCCAGCTCCCTGCTGCCGCTGACCCTGGGGCTTCCTCGGTGCTGCCTGCTCTGCAGCTTCAGTGGGGATTGCTATCAGGGAGGGAGTTGAGTTCAAAATCAGTTTTGTATGTACTTATATATAGTTATTTTCATTATTTCCTTATTAGTACTATTATTATTTATTAAAGCTGTTTTAGGTTTCTTTTCCAATCTGTAAGTGTCTCTGCCTTGTTCCCCTTCCTTTTCTATTTGGAGAGGGAGAGGAGTTAGAGAGCATCTGTTAGCGTTCAGTGGCTGGCCAAACCCTAACATCAGAAATCTAAACTTGTTTTTAATATTTACATCGATTTCAAACATGACAACCAAGGCAAGATGTGCTTCAGTGGAAACTGAAGTTCTTGAAAGGGAGGTTATCAGAATGACGGTAAAACTCAGAGTTCAGAATGTGTGCCGGTGTCTTTGTGTATGCATGTCTTTCTGAATATATACATGTATATACATTGTATATACATCGATGTGTGTGTATTCCTGTGTACATAGCTACATGTATGTATACATTCCACGTGCAAACACATGGAGTTTACTAAAGTAAGATCACATCAGACTTCTTCAACATCATTCTTTAATAAGAGGACTGAGATTTCTTAGAAAAAGGAAAAAAGAATAGACCAAATACATTTGCATTTCAGTAAGACGTGATATATACTATACAAATATTTTAGCTGCAGAAGATCAATACAGGAATAGATACAGCTGGCTCTTTTGCCTCAGTGTGGTACTGTGGCAACAAAAAAGGGCTCTCTGTATGCAACAGTGGATTTTGGAATACTCTGGGCAGTTATCATTTCAGCATTTTTAAATAGCTCTTGGCATTTGGAGGGTGTGAAGAAAAGAGACACAGGATTACAGGACAAGAGAAAATGTCTTGCAGTAAATGTCTAAGAGTGCTTGGACTGTTTCAGCTTATTAAAAGAAAGAGAAGGTGAGGTACTTGATTGTAGTGTATCTCCATACGGAGAAACTCCTGTGAGCTAAAGAGCTGTTTGATCTAGTTGAGAAATTTTAGCAAGAACCAATTCAGTTTAGACAGATTGGAAATAAGGTACACTTTTCCATCAAGAAGAACGCTTAAATACTGGAATAAATGGGAATAGGTGCAGAGAAAAGTGTTGAGCTTAACATCTCAGATATTGTCATCTCAAGATTGAATATATTTCAATGCAATGTAGGCAAAGCAGAAATTATTCTTAGTCCCAGGGTAACTAGTGAACTGTACGTGCAGAATATATCTGATATATAAGAAATTAGATTAATGATCTAACTAGTTTCCTTGGCTTTAATTTTAAATATCAGTGACATGCTAATCTATTTGTTTCCTTGTTACTGCTTAATATATCTTGTGTCTTGTTAAGAAAAGTGCAACAGAGAAGCAGGCTGCCTTTTCGTTAGTCACAAATACTGCAAACTGACTAAAGTGGGATTGTGTGGGATGAAGGCCAAATTCTTAACAGATAGCTCAGCAGAGTGAACACTTGGGAGTTCAGAGTGCCGTTAGAGAGATTTTGCTACACAAGAAGGGAGAGGAATCCCTTAGCTGAGTAGGAAGCAGGTAGTCAGCCAAGGCTTAAAAGCAATAGATACAACAAGAAGATAGATGATTTTGGTGTGTTTACTAAGGGAAAGATGTGAGGAATTTAACTCAATGCTCTGTTAGTTCTGTAGTCTTAGTATCCAGTCATGCTTTTGAAGCTCTGATTGCCCAGCTTTCAGTACCATGAAGGTATGACACTCACATATATCTTATGTAGCCTTCAGTAAATGAAATACCTTATTTAGTTTAAAGAATAATTTAATATATAGAATTAAAAACTTTCGTACAGAAGTCTGTAAATTCATATAAATCCATATAAGGTTGCTAGTTCTCCAGAGAATAAAGAATTGATTTATATTAATAAAACATTAGTATTTCTGATACTAGAGGAAAGAGCGACTTAGATGTTACATATTAAAAACTATCCAAGCTTAAATTCAGATGGTTACTAGTTTACCTGAGCTACAATACTTTTAGATGCTGGCACTGTATCACAGTGATAATGAAGAACACTTAAATTTCACTAAAGAAAGAGTTGCAAGGTTTATTTATAGGTAAAATATTTCTAAGGCGTATTTATAAAAGTGGTTTGCTCTAACAATGACAAAGCCTAAAACTTCCTTTTTTTCTTGCATACTTTGGAATTTATCTTTCCATCTGTAAATACAGACCCGTGTAAAATGTGTACAATAAGCAGTGTCACTTAAACAGAACTTCATCTAAACAAATTCTGTTGCAGAATTCAGATGGTAACTTATTATTATACTAATAGAAACAATGATGATTCTTTTTTTTCTGCTTTTATTGATGGCTTTAAAATAGTGTATCTGGAGCTGAAAACCACTGCAAAAACTGGTACAACATTAGATCAGCAAAATTTACTGCTACTCCTCAGGCATTTAAATAAATGGCTCAGCATTAAAAAAAGTCCATACAGCCTACATCTAATTTTCAGTTTTCATTGCAAACATAATTGTTAGTAATGAATAGCTTTCTCCTAAGAAAATAAGTATTAGTTAATCCATGAATTCATATTTACACCAGTGCAAACTTCCTATTCACATTTTAAAATTCAGAGTATAAATGAAGAATGAGAGATTGCTTGCATGACTAGGTCATACTGTTGTTGCCTAGTCTAAGATTGGTGTCCAGGCTTCTTCTGCATCAATGGAGAAGTAGAACTCCTGTATCCAGATTATTGAAAAAAAACCTATTGAACAGGCTTGGATCTGGAGTCCTGAGGAACACCACTGGTCACCAGTCACCAGTGAAATACAGCCCCATCACTACAGCTGTTTAGTTTTCACTGTATAGATTGCTTTGCACGTGAAGGAATTCTAAGCACTAAATGGAGATTTATTGATTGTGCTCCAGTGCCCAGATAAATTTAAAAATTTGCCAAAGTACTTAAGCTCTTTTCAGTGGTTTCAGATTTCGGTGGAAAAGGTCATTTTTAGAAACAGTGACATTAAATTGTAGTGGTGCATGTAGTTCTATGCAAACAACTATAGCCAATCTCGTTTCATTAGCTGATTAAGCAGCAATTTTTATTTGCTATTGTGATTTAATATTTATTCAGCATATGTATTTGTTTTGTAAGGGAGCAGGTTGTAATTTCACTCATTCATTGCTTTTATAATAGAAAAGCTTTTCTGGATTGATTTAAGAAATGTGAGGTATAAACACTGTCATGTATAATACATTTCCATTTGTCAGCGGCTGTGTCTAAAGATGGTACATCGATTTAGCTTAGAAAAAAAAATCTTTTTCATTTCCATTAAATATCTTTACACATACTCTAAGTAAACATAAATGTTAGCCCATACCTGAAACACAGTAAACCTGAAAATCATGCCCGTTTTATTTTTCTTTTCTTCTTATTAACAAGTGTGACAATGTTATATGCTTTATAATTATGCAAATTTTGTCTAACAGCTTTCTAGCATGCTGAGATCAGGAAACTTAGGATGAGAAAGCCTTAGGAAGGAGGCTTATGTGTTTATTTAACTAACGAATGCAAGAGACAAAACATTCTACATTAGCTCATGATAAGGTAGATTTAAAATATAAATGTAAGCAAGAAGTTCCTAGTTGTTTATTTTCTTAACTTTCTTATAGTTTAGACTGTGATCTCTTCTAAGTGGTGCTGCTTCCATGTGACTGCACAATCAGAACATTTTGTTCAAACAATATTCAGTCTTTAATTTTCATTTTAGAATTGACATCAAATAGAATTTTAAATTAATAAGATTTGTGGAGTATTCTCTGCAAGATGAAGGGTATTAATTAGTAAATAGGAGAATTCTGTTCAAAATTTTCCACATCATCAAATCTTTTATTGTGGACTCAATCTGCAGTTCTAGTGTGTCTACTGCTTTGGTGTCTACTAGAATGCTTCATCATTTTTAGAGTAAACAGAAAGAAAGGACTCTAAGTCCTACCAACTTGTCTGTGACTACATCTTCAATGGATTATTCTTTTTGACATATACTCTTTTTGAGGTCCGTCCTGGTTTGCGAGCACCAGTATAAAAGTTTTATGAGGCCACCTGGCACAGGTGGCAATCACAATATTAGACAGGGGGCAGCTCTCTCTGTGAGGAGGAGAGGATGGGTCAGGTGACCTAAATGGACCATAGATTCATAGAATCATAGAATCATAGAATGTTAGAGGTTGGAAGGGACCTCTAGAGATCATCTATTTCAACCCCTCACCACAACATGATCACCTAAAGGAGGTCACACAGGAACACATCCAGGTGGGTTTTGAAAGTCTCCAGAGAAGGAGACTCCACAACCTCTCCGGGCAGGCTGTGCCAGTGCTCTGTGACCCTCACAGTAAAGAAGTTTCTCCTCATGTTGAGGTGGAACTACCTATGTTCTACTTTAAATCCATTTTTCCTTGTCTTGTTACTGGGCACCACTGTGAAGAGACTGACAACTTCCTCTTGACATCCACTTCTCAAATATTTGTATGAATTAGTAAGGTCTCCTCTGTCTTCTCTTCTCAAGACTAAACAGCCCCACTTCTCTCAGTCTGTCTTCAGAGGAGAGATGCTGAAGTCCCTTAATCATCCTTATAGCTCTCCATTGGACTCTCTTCAGTAGGTCCCTGTCTCTCTTGAATTGGGGAGCCCAAAACTGGACACAGTATTCCAGGTGTGGTCTCACCAGGGCAAAGTAGAGGGCGAGGAGAACTTCCCTAGATCTGCTGGACACACTTTTCTTAATGCACCCCAGGATCCCATTGGCCCTCTTGGCCACAAGGGCACATTGCTGTCCCGTGGACAACTTACTGTCCACTAGGACTCCAGGGTCTTTCTCCATCGGGCTGCTTTCCAGCAGGGCATCCCCTAATCTGTCCTGGTGCCTGGTGTTATTCCTCCCCAGGTGCAGGACTCTACACTTATCCTTATTGAACTTCATGAGGTTCCCCTTAGCCCAGCTCTCCAGCCTGTCCAGATCTTGTAGGATGGCAGCACAGCCCTCCTGTGTGTCAGCCACCCCTTCCAGTTTGATATTATCAGTGAAACTACTGATAATGTGACTGGCCAAGAGGACCTCCTAAATCAATATAGTGATATTTGTATATAACTGTAGGTAGTTCAATATCTTCACTGTTATTATTGGTGTTATTTTCTTTTTCATTAGATTGATTCAAGATTTTTTTTTTCCCAACGTCAAAGTTACTCTCCTTGGTTCACTTGCTGTGCTGGGAGGGAGGGAGGAGATCACAGAGAGCATCTGTCAGAGTTTAGTGGCTGGCCCAGCCTTAAACTTTGACAAGTCACGAAAACAATTTTTTATTTATAATTTTTATTTCAGTTCAGCAATTATTTTCTTAATGAAGTCTGTATAATTTTGGAAAGTTAATCATGAAAACAAGTATCAGACTCACCTCGTCTTTAAGTACCTTCTCTGAGTGGTTTGTTTCCATCAATGTCTGTTATGTTTTATGTTCTTACATCAGCAGTAGCATTCTGTAGTCTTCCCTGCTTGCAATGAGTTGCCTAGACAAAGGTGCTCAAGAAATTAATCTGGCTTGATTTATAAAATACAGACGATGCATATATAAAAAATCAAAATATTTTTCAACCATTTTAATTATATTAATTTGAGGTCCTATTAATTGACATGTTATTTCATACTTCTGATAATTTAAATTGTCCTTCATTAGTGTCAGAAGTTCCATAGATATACTCTAAGTTCTGACATAAGAAGTTGTTATGTAGTCGTGGTGTTATGTGCTGATGTGCAAAACTGCATTTTGGAGAGTGTCAGGGAATTCCTTTACCCTCCCTGGGAGAGCACAGCAAGGTAGGGCTGTATTCCAAAGTGGTTTTGGAACTGGGTAGGTTAATAGAACTGCAGAGACTCTTCCAGTTGTGAAATGAAGGTATGTCTAACCCTTTTATGAATTATTTCCTGTTACAATGATGCAGTTGAGGTGTGATTTCTGTTGATGTTGTTAACTCCCTAAAGTTTTGAATAATTGAAGTGATGTAAATTAGAAGAATATGTTTGTTTAGATCTACAGTTTCCTGAAAACAAATTGTGCCAGTGGAGGTGATGGAATAGTATAGCCTAGTGCAAAGTCTTCAATAAATCTGGACCTGTCAGATATTATTTTTATCATTGTGAGAACAATATTTTGTGCTTAATAGCAACATAATTGTTCAGAACGTGAAGTGCTCTGCACTGCTAACATTAATAAAAGAAATATCCCACCCTTAAAACCCTTTCAGCAGTTATGTCTCAACAGCATAGCTGCAGTTTTCAGTAGGGTTAAACAAAGTAGAGCAAGGCCTTATGATGCTGCTATGGCTGCCAGATGTAATGTAAAATGTAAAGGTTAAAGAGAATTAATATTTCCAATTGTGTTTCATTAAAGATTTCCCTACAGGTAGTATAGTTCAATCCCATTCTTCTGTATCCTACCCAGAATTAGATTTATAAGACTTCTAGATAGAAGTTGAAAACAGCCGAATCCACTGCAGTGGAGCAGATTCAGCTGTTTGCATAACAATATTTAACATTTTTAAATAGCAGAAATCTAATATTTGGGTAATACAGAAATATATTTAAATTAGATTACTTCTTCCACAGAAAACTTTGAGGACTGCTTCCTAGGTTGTATGTAACATTCCTAAAAGAGCCATGTATTAGTTGATGATATGGATCTTTTCACAGGCTAAAATTTCTGAAAGTATTTGAAATCCACTGGAATACTACTAATAGCAAGTGACTGGAAAATACATCCACTTAGCAGGATAAACTCTCTTTACCCAGAACATAAGAATTTCCTTTAAAAGAATGAGAAAATGAATGGGAAGAAAAAAAAAAAAGTAAGGGTGTTTTCAACAGCAAGACTATCTATTAAGCAGCCCTGTGCATGCTTTAGGTTAGGGTAGCTCTGAAGTCACTCTAATGGCTGAGCGTTAATTTGGCAACTGAGACCTGCCAGGCAGTTTCTTTAACTTTGCTCATTTTAAGAGTAAATTATAAGAAAGAAAATTCTGGAAAATTTAATTTAAAAATCATTTCCGATGATTTTTTTAAAATGTTTAGTAACATTGAGAGTTGATTTCTATTTTAGATGGACATGAACTGTTCAACCTGGAATAAACATAAGTACAGAATTTCTCTCTATACTGCAGTTGGAATAATGAGCTTATTTGGCCTATACCCATTTTGCAGTCATGTAGGTTTGGTTATTTTTTTCTCTGTTTTGCAGTATTAATAATTTTGATGGTATTTTACTTACAAAGTTTTCTACGGAAAATTGTAGTGATTTGAAAAAAAAAAAAAGAAAATGCTCAGGTTATTCCTTTAACACTTTTTGGTGTTTGCTTATATGAGTGTGTGAAAATTGAAGATGTTAGGGAAAAATCAAAATAGAACAAAAAATTAAATATATTGAAAAAAGTGCAAGAAGCTTTTACTTTTTTGATGCTTTATCTGAAATAATTTTATTTTGTATTATATAGATATTTGTTTTCATGTGGATAGTGGAAAAGTAAAAGGATAATTTACTGATGTTGTTCACATCACTTAAGTAGAATAAAATGGAAAATAAAACATAAGAATACTATAATAGATATGGATTAAGTAAATTAATAATTGCAGTTCCTTAATATTGTTTTGGATTAATTCCTGTCTGCATATATACTTAAATTTATATAAACATATGAGTTATGTATAGTCTCTCCTGTTATTCAGCCAATTATATCCTTTTTATTTTAGCTTCTCTTAAGTATGTGCTAAAAAGGTGTTGTTGCTTCATCCCCCACATTTATTTAACTTACATAGCAGGGCTGTTAATCAGCATGCAGTAATGTAGTTTGATATGAATAAATTCAATCTGAGTTGAGACTGGTATTTTTATGTTAGGGGGCTAGTTAGCTCAGTCAGTTGAGCATGGCCCTAACAATGCCAAGGACACGGGTTCTATTCCCGTTTGGTCCTCATGTGTTGCCTGATCTACTCGAGAGGTGGCATCCTTCATGACAGGGAGGCTGGATTAAAATGATCTCTAAGGTCCCTTCCAGCCTAGGCCATTCTATGAATGCCTATGAATGAATGCTGGTTTTGCTGATTTTGTTCCTGGTTTCATTTTTGCAAGGTTTTTTTTGTTGGGTTTTTTGTGTGTGTGTGTGTGTGTGTGTGTTTGTTGTTTTTACCTAAGATGATCTGCATTTTCCGGAATGTTACTTAAGGTTAATCAGTGTTCCTGTTTCTCATGTTGTTAAAAAATTCCAGTATTTTTGTGTTTATCTTAATCTATTCTTACATGAACTATTTTGCTGTTAGTTTTATTTACCAGAAGGATATTATACAGGTCTTTGTGTTTCCAAATGGAGAGCAATGCACAGTCTACATCTGAATCACATGTAGCTCTAGTCAACATTATCAGTATTTAACTGTGTGGACTCACTCATGAAACTATTCAGAACTTTTGTTCTGATGAAATTTTGTGCTGCATCTGTACAACAACTCACCATATACTCAACTGTGGTAGCCACCAGATTGAAACAAATTATTATTCCTCTTTACTGAGGACTCACGATGCCTTAACTGGAATGCATTTTCCGGTTGGTGGCCTTTCAATTCAAGAGCAAATTCAACCAGCTATGAAGCTGAAACAGGAAACATAGTATATGAAGAGAACCTGAGGGAACATTCATGATGTAAAAAAGGCTAGGGGGCACTCTGTATTCAGGGGTCACAGAAAAGATAATTCACTTCTTGAAAGTGAGCAATGAGAGGACATTGAGCAGTAGTCCGAAGTTGCAATTTCCAGTGAAAAAAACTTTCTTCATGGTAGTACTCACTGTTTCAGTTTTCTTAAATAGACTGTGGAATCTCTGTGCTAGGAAATATAATAGACTCAAAAAGGCTGTGAGCATCCTGACTTATCTTTGCAATTAACCTCGATTTGAGCAATGGTTGGATTAGAGGACCTCCAGAAGTTTATTTCTACCTAAATTATTTGATGATTCTGGATCATCAGACAGCCTGCTCCATCAGGTCTAAATTTACTACATTTCATTGTTGTCCAATCAAGGGAAAATGTAATATAAGTATTTAATAAATAATCAGATGTAATTCTTTCTGACATCCTGTAATTTTCAATTTTCAGTAGAATTTATTCCATCAGAAGTGATTTTTATTTTGCTGTTTAAATTCATGAGATTAGAGCTATGATTTACATCAGATTCAAAACCCTACAGCAATATGTCTTTCAGGGTGTGTATTTATGTGTGTACATGTGCATGCACATATACACATGTACTTATATATATATATATACATTTGATGTCTTATTGTCTAAGGTCCAATTACAGAAAACATAGTTTAATCAGTAATATCTGTAATTTTGAACTTGTTCAAGTCATTGAAATGAAGATAATTTCATAGAAATGCAGTAATTCTGTAAATTATGGCTAAATAGTAGCTGCTAGACAGGTGATTTTGTAAACTAAGCACATTGTGCAGCTGAACTGATAGAAATAAGATAAGGAACTTTTTAATTTTTTTTAAATCCATAGGTTAAAGGACTAAAAATCTCAACACAAGAGTGAACAAGTCTTACTGCATTAATATAGTGCAGTTCTGTAATGGGCAAACAGTGGAACTAATAAGTACACAGAAACACACAATGTAACTTGTACATATAAACTCTCTATATGAGGGAAAGCTGTCAAAACTGTCGAAATCACTAGCTATTATGAAACATTTACTTCAACTCTGAATTGGACCTCTGACAAGACTGTAGACAAACCAAGTCAATTTTAAATCAGTCTTCTGCTTTTCATAAACACTGAATAAGCTGTATTGTTTATTTTGATTCTAAAGACATGAGCTGACACGCTGTGCAAGCACTAAAAATAATGCTAAACCTCTTGGCTAGCATTCTGAGGTTCACTATTTTAGCGACATCTAAACTTTTGCTTCAAGTCAGCTGTAAAATCTTCTCAAAATTCATTATGATGATTGTTACTGCTTTGCTTAGGTTTAGACAAAATCTGAAATAGAGTTGTGAAATTCCTAGGGGTGGTTACAACTTGATATTGATTATGATTTGATTATAATTTTTGAAAAGTATGATCTAAGAATGTATTCAGAAGTACACCTGGTATTTGCAATGAATCTTAGAAACTTACCGTCATGAATTTCTCATAAAAGTCCTGGTATTATTTTCTATTTCATTAAGACAAGTCAAAGCTTTTTCACAACCTTAAAGTCTCTCTTCTTTGTTACCCTGCTATCTTCCCCAGGAGACAGGTAGTGGGATCACTGAGAATGTATTTCTAAGACACTGAGAGTGTCTTACTAACAATAACAGTGAAGATATTTATATAAGCATACACCAGTATGTAAATATACTCAAAGATTCAAGAGAATATGTCAGTTAATATGGAACCTATGCCTTCTGGATGGCAACTCTGCCCTGACTGAGCGGACTTAACAGCAGATGGAAGCACGCAAGCCCAGATTCTTGATGATAGCCCAAAAAATAATAAAAGGAAACCTCAGAGAAACCACTCTGCTCCCACCTGAAGAGGTGGGGGGGACATTTCTGCAGCACAAAAACAAGCGATGGCAACACCAGCAGCACAGGGAGAGATGACAGCCCATGACAATCCTACCAGCAGAGTAGGAATTGAAAAGACATCCAGGGCTGTTCTTAGGGGCCCTTTTAAACCGAGCACCATGGGAAAGAAATATTGTGATTGGTCTGTTTGGGTCACTTCTCCTCTCCATAGACCATCACCTCTTTTCTTCCATATTAGGATTGCCATGTGGTCCAGGCAGCCCCAGAAGACTTTTATCTGGGTGCTCTCAAACCAAGGCAGTATCACAATGTGCTTCCACAGAAAAGATTTTGGAAGCATATTTTAAATATTCGTGGTTTTCTTATTAAATATTTCAAACTTATCAGCATAGATTACTGAATTCTGTAGAATAAATTCCTGAATGAGCATCCACCTTTTTTTTTTTGTATAGTTAAATTGCATTTGAATAATATTAAAATAATCTTAGTTCTTAACATTCTTAACCTATTATATCCATCAGTACCTGCTGGGATGTATTGCAACTGGCTTATTTTTTGTACAACTGGTAAAAACTTCTTTCTTTTTAGAAATGATTTGGCATGTCTGGAATATATTTTGGAAATACGTTACCTTATTCAGTACCACTTAAATATTTTTGTAAATTGTCTTCTGGAAAAAATAAATCTAGGAAAGTATAGTTACTTTGATTCTTTTTATTTCAGAGTGTTGCAGTACAACAAAGCAAAAATGCAGAATTATATCTGCTGCTGTCTGGCTTTATGTTTAATTGAAATTGAAAAGGGACAAGAACAGTCAGAATTTTGCATCATCAGCTTTTCAGTAAAATTGAAAGTTAGCTGAAAATTTGCTTATCTTAAATAAGGTTGTATTTATTGCGTACTGTCTTTCTTAGTAAAAGGTAAAAAAATTGTACTTGGGAGAAAGTGTCAGATGTGATACTATTTTTTAAAAAAAATCCTTTTTCCTTATCTTATTCTTGCTCTTATTTCTACTCTCAGTCTTTCTATATTTCTTTTGTTAATGAAGCAATATACAGAAAGAACCAACACAGGATGTATTGCAATACATTTTTTGTCCAGACCTGAGCTTTATGTCCTGGCTTGGAGAGATATTTTTCTTGGTGTTGTTCACAGGTTATACTCTGTGTGTATCTTGTGTTCCAGTGCTGAGACAAATTAGCAAAATTAAGTCAAGGTGCAAATCCCCTGAAGTTATTTGGAGGAGGGGTTAGTCTGTGATGCAGAGATGGAGAAATAGAGCTCAAAGCCATATAGCACGAGTGCACCACGTTTAGCTCATTGAGTGAACCCAGTTTAGTCCACTCAATACTCCATTCTGCACTGTCTATGCCACTATCTTCTGGTCATACAGAATTAGCTCAGTGAATCTTTTTTTTCTTCCTGACTTACTTAAGGTTGGAATGATAATTAGGAACACTAACTTCAAATATAAATCTAAAAATGATTCAGATAACTGAGTTAAAATTTGAAAATTTTAATATCTCATCAGTTGCCTTAGTTGGATACTAAATCCGAATAATACTAAGCAAAAATGTTGATGCACAGAAATTCATTCAAAATCTTCAGTAGGAGTGCACTACATAAAATCTTGTTCATGAAGGCTTACAATATTTTCTTGGAAGCTGATGAAATGGATTAATTCAGAGTGAGACTGCTCTAAAATTTCTTAGATATTTGAATTATTAAACTATTTCTAACATGGAACACTGGCACTACCTATTTTGTGAAGGTTTTGTGGCTTGCCTTCCAGGGGAATTTGTACTCCATAATCTGAATATCTTCACTGCAGAAATAAGGTGGGATTTAAATAACATCATTAGGTGCTGTGTTTCCTTTTAGCAGATTCAAAGTAGAATGCTCTTTACTGTACAAGAATTTGGCTTTCAGTTTACCGACTGACTTCGCTCTTGCACTATATAGGGAGCCTGAGCAACCAGTCTGGCTTTTGGATTCTGTTCTTCTCAAAATCATTAAAACTGAAAGTCTTGACAGAGAATCTGTAAGGCTGAGATAAAACAGATTTAATGAGAATGTTCAAGGTAGATAAGGCAAGAGACAGAAATTTAAATGAGTTGTTTGCTTTCATATTTGCTACCAAAGCTCCTAGAACATAAATTTACTTCTTTTAAAAAAAAATATAATAAATTATATAAGAACTTGAACACAAGCTAATGAAAAAAATCCACAAAACAACCAATAATGACTCAAAGCTATAAAGTTCTCTGCCTTTCCAATAAAGAACTGACACTAAAAATATACTGCATATTATAGTTATTTGGCAGCATGAGATTACTTGATGGTAACATGCAGTCTTGGAGAGAGTGAAACATAATGTCTGCTCCTTCCAAGTCTGTAGTTTCCAAAGCACCAATAAAACAAGAGTAACTGTCAGTTTAATCAATACTATGCCCAGGATGAGAAATGTTTTACAATTTCACTTCAGTGTGAAATTTGTCTTTTGGGATTCACACAGTAGGTTAATGTATTTTCAGCATTCATTTAACAGTTTTTAAGTGTTTTATCAAAGACAACAACTTAATGTGACAAATTTTCAGCAGCTTCATGTCTTGACAAACCACTTAAGATCTAAATACAGTGGTTATTTTACATTTTAATATATACCATTATTTTGTTGGCGAGAGTATGAAAATCACCATTTTTAATGATCAGACATCTTTGTATGAATTATTCTATTTTCTGAAATACCGTGGACTACAAAAAGTTTGTTATCTAGAGGAGGGGAGTGTGTGGCTATTTTAATTAACTTCATACTATAACACTGTGTGTTTAGACACAGATCTAGATTAATTAGAATTATAAATAAATCTAGATTAATTAGAATTTAACACATATGCTTTGAGACAGTTAATGAAGACAGAAGAAATTACTGTTGCAAATCTTTGTTGTATGGAAAGGAGAGTAATAGGAAAGGCGTTTTTTTCCTCTGTGATCATGCAATTTCCCATGGTTCATGAGATACATTTTCACATTAATAGGTACTTACTTTTAATTCAAGTTTGGAGCGTAAGAAAATATTTCACTCTCATGGTCTGAGGTTTCAATTGCCTTTTGAAATATCTTTATTACAGTATTTATTAATCATTTATGAAAGTAGAAGCTTTTCTATGGACATGATCTTGCATAAGCCTTCAGCCTTTGCTTTGTGCTACATTCCATCACATTTGACAAGCTAAGCAGGGTCAGAATAGGTCAGTGAATGATTGTGAGATTAGCAGTGAATTTGTAGGTGCTACCACAAAAAAACAGTGTTAATGATTAAGTATCTTGTTTTCATTCCTGAACATTACAACATAGTGTTACAGGACACAGTACTGTGAATGAATTGTAAAAACAAGGACATAACCACTCAAATCCTTTGAGTTATTAAAGACTCAAGAGATTTTTTTTGAGTATTTTTTTAAGTTTTAGTGCTAATAGGCTTATTAATCAGAGTGTAAAACTCATAATAAGAACCGGTATGTATGACTAGAAGACAGATGGTTCAAATGGGAAATTAGACACAGGTTTTAATGTTGAGGATGATTGCTTCTGAAAGCAACTGCAAAAGTGGCAAATTATCCATCTCCAGATGTCTTTGAGATGATGCCTTTATAGGAAGCAGTCTTCAGTGGATCAGATGTTATTAGGTTCTACAGAAGAGTGACAGGGTTAAAACAAAACTGGAAGAGATTTCAAGGTAGTTCCCTGCTATACAGGGAAACCACCTCCTGTAGTCCCTTTTGTAAACTTCATCCTAAGGTATTACACTGGTTCTAACAGGCGAGTTCCCTCCTCACCCACTGGAAATCTGTTGTAGAGTTTGATGATTTAGCAGTAAGAAATATTATTATTTTTCCAAATTTCCAGCTTTCTTTTAGTCAGATTTGATCTAAATGAGGTTCCTGTTGGGCTTATTACCCTCCACTTTCCTTGTTTCCATTTTTACTTGGGTCACAACAACCCCATGCAACACTGGAGGCTTGGGGAAGAGTGACTGTAAAGCTGTCCAACAGTAAAGTACTTGGGGGAGCTGGTCAACAGCTAGCTAAACATGAGCCAGCAGTGTGCCCAGGTGGCCAAGGGCACTGGCATCCTAGCCTGAATCAGCATTGTATCCAGCAGGACTAGGGAAGTGATTGTTTCCCTGGACTCAGCACTGGTGAGGCTGCACCTCAAATCCTGTGTTTAATTTTGTACCCCACCCAACAAGAAAGACATCAGGGTGCTGGAACATGTCCACAGAAGGCCAGCAAAGCTGATAAAAGGACAAGTTGTATGAAGAATGGCTGAGGAAGCTGGGATCATTTAACCTGGAGAAAAGGAGGCTGAAAGAAGACCTTATTGGTGTCTCCAGCTACTTGAAAGGGGGTTGCAGTGAGGTGAGTTTTGGTTTCTTCTCCCAGGTAACAAGCAATAGGAAAAGACGAAATGGCCTCAAGTTATGCCAGGGAAGTTTCAGATTTGAGATCAGGAAAAATTTCTTCACTGAAAGGGGCACCAAACATTGGAACAGGCTGCACAGGGAAGTGATTGAGTCACCATCCCTGGAGGTGTTTACCAGATGTATAGATGTGGTGCTCAGGGACATGGTTTAGTGGTGGACCTGGCATTGCTAGGTTAGCAGTTGGACTTGATCTAAAGGTCTTTTCTAACCTAAATGATTCTATGATTCTATGCCTGTAATCACAATAAACAAGATGGGCTCTATTAAGATATAAAGATACATACTTACCTTGGCATAAATGCTGAAAGGTTACACTTGTGCTTCTCTGCGTCCAAACTTGATCTGTGATATGGTTCAAAGGCCAAATTACACAGATTGACATACACCTCTGTAACTTAATATCAGTTTCCACCTTAAATGTGGATTCTGCAATGGTGAAGTGGGTGAAAGAATTGCTGGTTTTATTAATCCACAGGCCTCAGCTCTATGATACACCAGAGTCATGCACAGCAAGTTACATTCAGTCTCGAGGCACAGTTGTAACCTTCGTTAAGCAATGCAATGCCTAACAGTGCTGCTTCTGAAACTTCTCAAACACTAATTATGTCTTTACTCATCTTGCTTACAATGCCATAATCTGCGATTGCACCTCTTGGCTGCAGTCATGAGTGCTACCAGGTCTAATTTGATCAACAGAGGCTAGAACTTGCTGTACTTGCTACAGAATGCATGTATGTTCCCATCCTGAGTGATATTTAATCTATCTGTGATTAGAGTATTCCAGCAATGCCTAGAAGCTGTGGAAAGTGTTGACGGGGCTCTTAATGGAAGACATCTCTCTTCTCTAAGCTCGTTATTTTACCCTGGTATTATCCTGTCCTGTATCATGGTTCTTATGTCTTCCTATCCTACAAAATGGTTCTATTCTTTCTCCAGTCTGGGTACTGGTTATGGATTGATTTATCTCCAGTGGTTGCTTCAATGGTTACTTGAGTATTTTTCATATAAAGAGAGTCAGAGAGTTGAAACTTCTCAGCCTCAAGAAGTGAAAGCTCAGGGGGAATTTGATCTGTCTGTAAACGCCTAACAGAAGAGTTTGAATGTGAGTGGGGTGGACTCTTTTTGTTCGGGCCCAATGACATGACAAGGAGGAATGTATACAAATTAAAAACCATGAAATTCCATCAGTAAACACTTTTCACTGTGAGGGTGGTCAAACTCTGGAATGCATTGCAAAGAGAGATTGTGGAGTGACCTTCTGTGCAAAAATTCAAAATTTAACTAGATGAACCTGGACAACCTCCTCTATCCACCCCTGCTTGAACAAAGGCATGGAATTAAATGATCTCAACAACTCCCTTCCAATCTAAATTATTCTGTGACCTACAGGTTAGGGAAGCCAGTGTGGTCAGACTGTACGTTTCATCATAATTACTTTCCTGGAACATTAGAATTTAAACCCAGAAAATTCTCATTCTGTACTCTAGGTGATTTTTTGTGCAAACAGCACAGTTTAAAAAGTTGAGGCATCTCATATTTGCCATCTTTGGAGAGTGCTAAGAGTACAACTTATACAAGTAAAAGCAAAACAAGATAATCACCAGAGTTAATACAAAGTAAACACTTTACAGTATTGCAGCAATGTGAGAGTTTGTACTGTGAGTCCCTATTTTTGCCACTGTTAGCCTTTTAGGTCCAAACTACTACCTCTGGATGATTCACTGGGCTGATCTCTTTCGCTCTTCTCTTGAAATTGTGATGAGAACATTTCCAATGACAAATGTATTAATCTGGGCCTATTCAAGTCCTATTCTGACATTGACCACCTCCAGGTAGGGGGCAGCCACAAGCAATTTATTCCAAAGTCTTGCCACCCTCGTACTGAAGAATTTCTTCCTAAGGTCCAATCTAAATCTATTCTCCTTGTCCTATCATTTCCATTTCCCCTTGTCCTATCAGTGGATGCTCTTGTAAATAGTCCCTCCCCAGCCTTCCTGTAGGTTCTCTTCAGGTATTGGAAGGCAGCTATTAGGTGCCCCCGAAGGCTTCCCTTTTCAAGACTGAACAAACCCAGCTCACGCATCCTGTCCTCGTAGCAGAGGTGCTCCAGTCCCTGGATCATCTTTGTGTCCCTCCTCTGAACACGCTCCAACAGATCCATGTGCCTCTTATGGTGGGGACATCATAAGTGGACACAGTATTCGAGGTGAGGTCTCACAAGAGCAGAGTAAAGGGGGAGAATCACCTCTCTTGACCTGCTGACCACGCTTCTCCTGATACATCCCAGGATGCAGTTGGCCTTCTGGGCTGCATGAGCACTCTGCCGGCTCATGTCGAGCTTCTTATCTATCAACACTCCCAAGTCCTTCTCTTCAGGGCTACTCTCAACCCACTCTGTGCCCAGGTTGTATTTGTGCCTAGGATTGGCCAGACTCAGGTGAAGGACCTTGCATTTTGACTTGTTGAAGCTCATGCAGTTTGCACTGGCCCATTTCTCAAGCCTGTCAAGGTCCCTCTGGATGACATCTCTTCCCTCAAGCAAGTCCACGGCACCACACAGCTTGGTGTCGTCGGCAAACTTACTGAGGGTGCACTCAATGCCGTCATCCATGTCACTGACAAAGATGTTGAACAGCACTGGACCCAGAACAGATCCCTGAGGAGCTCCACTTGTCACTGGTCTCCATGTGGACATTGAGCCACTGACCACAACTCTTTGAGTGCGACCATTCAGCCAGTTCTTTATCCACCGAGTGATCCATCTGTCAAATCCATGTCTCTCCATTTTAACGACAAGGATGTCATGTGGGACAGTGTCAAACATCTTGCACAAGTCCATGAAAATGACATCCGTTGCTTTTCCCATGTCAACCAGCGCTGTAGCTTTGTCGTAGAAGGCCACTAAATTAGTCAGGCATGACTTGCCCCCAGTGAAACCATACTGGCTGTCACCGACCACTTGATGCGTCAGGCTGGCATCTGGTACTGGAAGGAATATGTAGCTCTGGATCACATAGAGCAGATGGAGCTCACTCTCACATAAAATCTGGGATTTGGCTGGAGAACCTGACTGTGGGCATATTAACAAGTACTGGTTCTTTGTCTTATGGGAGTTCAGAAGCTTGAAAAGCCTGTTTTCAGCATTATTTTATGTTTTTCTCATTTTTGTATTGGAAAGGCCACAGCATCACAACCAACAAAATGTAAAACTTCTTAAATGAGACACCTACATCCAAACTCAAAAAAATGCTGAACATTTTGCCACCACAGCAACTCTGATGTGACAGGTTCTAAATAACAATCTCAGAATATTATATTCTTCATCAAAGTATGAAATTATGTCATATTTTTTATAATATTAGAGAAATTGTTCTCAGTTTCTTCCATTTAACTGATACATGCTGATTAGTGACATCAATCACGTAAACATCAATGAGAACTAACTTTTGCAAGATAATTTAATTCCATGTGAAATACTGATCATTACAATTCTTGATTTTAAAGAAAAATCAAATTCATTTGTATTGATAGCATTATTATGAGGATGTAAATAGTAGAATTTATTTTTGTTAAATTCTGTTTGGTAATAGTTTAATTTCATTAGAGTATTTATGTTCCTATGATGCACAATCTGTTAGACTTAGATACTCAGGTGCTTGCTTATCTACCTCTAAATATAGATATGTTTTGTTTATGTGACTCTACTGTGCTTACTGCTTTACGGTCATTTAATGTTAATGCTGTGTGCTGCTGAAAAGGTTTAAAAGTGAAAGAGCTCTGCCATGGAAATGCTATGGGCATACAGCAATGGTTATTGCATCATTTTGAGAAAGTGGAAGGGCAACCAAGTGAGACATAGTTTTCTCCAAGTGAGTTCAAAGACTTTCATACTTTCTGCTGTGAGTTGCCTTTTTTAATTTAAAAGCAAAAATCCACTGCTCTGCGTAATTAAAATAGTGCAATTCTTGCTGAAAGGAAAGGCTAAGTGAATGACCCATGCAGGAAAGGCATTTGTCACAACCTAGCTGATATTATGAGACTCAGGAAACAGTGAAGACCACATTTGCAGAGCAAAGTATCAGAGTCAAAAGTTACAAATCCTCTGTCACATAACCCTGGACATACTGAAATGCTGACTACCCTTATTTTCAAAACTAAGGTTTCTCAGCCTGTGAGGACCTAAGCATTCCTAGAAGTCCTCAGCAAGACTGAGTAGCTCAGCTCCTATCTTGCACCTTAAATTCATGAGAGTTTAAAATTTGATTCAATTATCCTGAAATTTGTAACCAGTAGACCATAGACATCTTTTGTATCCTATTCCCTAAAGTGCAAAAATAAAGACCAGTTGTATTTTAAAAGAAAGGCAAATATTTTTCCACAATAAACATATAATAAATTATCTGTGTTATGATAAAAGAGCAAGCCATTGAAATATGTTTTACTGCTGCCAATGAAATGAATCTCAAGATATGAAAATGTGCTCTAGAAAGTTCTAAACATTCAAAAGTCAATTCAGGAAATGCTACTTGAAGGAGATACTTTTTTAGCTCTAAAGATCAAGACCTGGATTTTATTTCTGGTTTTTATATACTAAACGTATATAGATGTACCATATAAATGTATCTGTATGCAGAAGTTAGAGTTATTTAAGGATTTTTTGTCAAATAACATTTTCTGCAATACTCAGCCCTCAGTATCATGAAATATAAGCCCAAATGTTCAGAAGACCAGATTTGAACTCATATGTTTCATCTGAAAACTTTGTTAGATTCTACTTTCAGTCAATGGTAAATCAGTACAGAGGCTGGAATAAGTTCTTGTTAAACATATATCCAAATGAAAAGACAATTAAAAATCATAAAAAATCTTAATCAAACCTAAAATTATTATTCTGAATTTAGAGCCCCTTCTCTGAGAGTTATTAAAAATTAATTAAGTTCTGTGAGTTCATAAAATTTATTACACCACTGCAAGGCTTCTCAATAATATTAGGCCTTTGGAATAATATGCTATTGCAAAGTTTGATGCTGGTTCCTGTTAAGAAGTAGAGTTATGTTTTTTTCATAATGAGATTTAATGTCAGTTTAGCCTTAATTAAACTTTGGCTTATAAATCATTTTACTGAGAAGTTCAATGAAATTTTCAATTTTATGACTTTTTAATTAAAATTAAATTAAGCCAACTTGTAGTTAAGTGCCTGCAAACTAGTTCCCTTGCATTTCCAAACTGCTGTACAATGTTCTAGTCACACTGACAAGCGGAAAAAGACTCTATAACTCAAGAAGTTATAAAGTAGGTATGTTTTAATAAGCGCGCTCGTGCATAGGGGATCTCTCCTCCAAAAACGTGCACACCTGAACAATGCAGTTACCTCGGTTATATGCAGTGAAAGTTACATGTTCATGAGATGCCTATACATATTCATGAGCTATCCCGAAAAAGGCACTCAACTCCGTTAGTTGGCAGCTCCTCCTCTTGACACTTGCACAGTGCCTCCTCGTGGTCTTGGGCATGGGTCTTCAGGGATGAAGTCCATATGTCTTCCTCACGATGAACTTTTTACCTTAGTCCCAAAACTAGTTGTTCTCAGCACATTTCGTAAGGTATCTTGTCCTCGAATTCCACAAGGGGCTTCATCACTAGATGGTCCTTGTTAGATACCCTTTTCACTAGTGTTCTTGTCAGTTATTTTTGTTTATGTATGTTCTTTTACAAGTACTAGACAACTCCCTCTATCTTGTGTATCATAGGCCTCTGACTAACTGTCACCTAACGATCGTGAGAGATTGCTTCTCACGGAATGCTTCTTCTCCTATCAATTCTCCTTCACAGCTCATGGGATGCTACTCCCTCCATCAACACATTTAAACTTTGTTGGGAGTCAACAGATTAAAACCTTAGGCCATGAAAATCTAGATATTTAGGTACCTATTGACACTCAGTCAAGCAATTAAAAACAAACAAACAAACAAACAAAAAGAACTGAGTCATGTTTTGATCTAATAATCAGTTATGTAAAGATAACAGCACAGTTAATACAGACCATGACCATATATATACCTTTGATTGTTAAGTCAGCATCCAATATTGGATATATATGTAGAGTTAAAAAGCTTTACATGTAAAAGTATTCACATTCGTAATAACAAGTGTTGTTTTCAGCTTTAGCTGTTCTGTTTTCATCTATGTGTTCGATGTGTAATTGCATTGCACATTTTATAGAATCATAGATTCATAGAATTATAGAATCATAGAATGGCATAAGGTGGAAGGGACTTTAGAGATCATCTAGGCCAACCTCCCTGTCACAGGCAGGGACGCCTCTCAACTAGATCATGATACTCAAGGCTCCATCCAACTTGGCCTTGAACACCTCCAGGGAGGGGGCAGCCACAACATCTCTGGGCAATTTATTCCAAAGTCTTGCCACCCTTGTACTAAAGAATTTCTTCCTAAGGTCCAATCTAAATCTATTCTCCTTCAACTTAAACCCATTTCCGCTTGTCCTATCAGTGGACACTCTTGTGAAAAGTCCCTCCCCAGCCTTCCTGTAGGTTCCCTTCAGGTATTGGAAGGCAGCTATTAGGTCCTCCCGAAGTCTTCTCTTTTCCAGACTGAACAATCTCAGCTCCTGCAGCCTGTCCTCATAGCAGAGGTGCTCCAGCCCCTGGATCATAGAATGTATTGGGCTGGAAGGGATCTTTAAAAGTCACCTAGTTCAACTCCACTGCGGTGAGCAGGGACATCTTTAACTAGATCAGGTTGCTCAGAGCCCCATAAGGCTGACCCTAAATGCCTTCAGGGATGGAGATTCTACCACCTCTCTGGGCAACCTATTCCAGTGTTTTACCACCCTCATGGTAAAGAATTTCTTCCTGATATCTAGTCTAAACCTACTCTGTTCTAAATTCATTTCAATGAACTTCTGCCAGGATTTTGTCATGTCTGTATCTGTATTATTCATCTCTGCTACATTATATAAAATAATATGCAGTTAATTTTTAATAGATTCTTTTAAGCAGTAACTTTCAAAAAGTATATTGTGACTTATTAGGGCTAGATATGATTTTAAGTCTTGCACTATTTTTTTTTGTATTAGTTATATTGTCTTGTGAGTACTGTGTTCCTTCTATTTCAGTTCCTAATGACAAACCAGGCTCTCCTCTCACCCAGACCCAAACAAGCAATTATAGACAGCATTAATTTCAATTTTGATTTGCTAAGAACTGAACTGAGTGGGTGCAGCAGAGTAATTATCCAATTCCCTCAATTTTAGTGTTCTTAAGTCCTTGACTGATGTTTTGTCATTTCTTCCCTGTTTCTCATATTACTGTCATAAAGTGTATTCTAGTGTCATTATGAAATTCATTATTATATTTTATCTACTTCTCCCTCCAACACTTTATATTTTTGTTTTCGGTCAAAAATTAGATTTTCTTTTTCCCAGGAGGAGGGTCATGTACCTCTAGTCCATACCTACCTCACTTTCTTCTTACAATTGTCAATGAATCAAGAACATGAGAACACATTAGCAATTTCTCCACAGACATCAGACACCCTAAAAGAAGTATTTGGAGAAAGATACCCTGCAGAACTGTGCTCTGTTGTGTCTTGTTAATGTAGGGTTGGTAGTTGAGAGAGTGCTTAATTCAGCCCATAGGATTCAATCAACTCAATGAAACATTTTTGCTTAGTTTATATAGTTTATATCCATGGTTTTATATAGTTCATATAGCTTTTGTTTATTTTTTTTTGTAGTTATTACTATATGTATCATAAATCTAAATGCTGTGAAATTTTAATTGCTGTATACCTTTTGCATGTTAACTGGATGTTAACAATGTGTTCTAAACAACTTCAAGAAATAACACTAAGTTCGTGGTGTTGATCTTCCTCTCAGGCTTGCCATATGCATAGGCATATGTCATCTGGACATTGATAATATAACTGTATGTGACTGACAAATTATTTAAGAAATAGTCCAGATAGTGGAAAAATATAGGAAAATGTAGTATATGCGTGTAAAGATTTACAATATATTGAATGTGCACAGTTACAACTGAGTTAATAAATATTTCAGACAATATGCAGATCTGCCCTGGCCTTTACTAATTCTGACAATTTTATTTACAGTATTACCATATAATCGTCATATTGTTTTCTGAATATAATCATATATGAATTACAACTGTAGCTGTTTAATCATCTTTGGTTTGTTTTTCTCATGAGCTGTAAGAGGGCTGGGTATTGCAGATATTGACTAATCCTGTGGGTTTATTAGCTTTAACAGCTGCTTTGATTTTCTTCCTTTATTACTGAATCTGAAATACTTTCTTTTTCTCAGGAGAATATGATGGAAGTAATAAGAAATCAAGAATTTTTACTTTTACCGGCTGAAGAACTCCATAAACTTCTTGCTAGTGATGATGTGAATGTTCCTGATGAAGAGACCATTTTCCATGCCTTAATGATGTGGGTGAAGTATGACATGCAGAGGCGATGCAAAGACCTAAGTATGCTCCTTGCTTTTATCAGATTACCACTGCTTCCTCCTCAGGTATCTTTTAATTATTTTTTTATTTTATTAATAACAACAATAATAATAGCAACAACAACACTGATATTGTTACTATATTCTGCAATTGCTAAATACTCTGAGTCTTTAAAAGCAAAACTGTCCAGAACTAGAAATAATGAATTGCAGCCTTTCAATAAACTGGAGGATTGGACCAACAGGTACTGAAGAAGTGAAGAAGTCGAACTGAAGAGGAATAACTGCAGATTTCATAACATGCTAAGGACAGGCAGAATAGGAAATATTCTCAGAAAAAAAAAACAAAACTGGGGATTATAACAGATACTGGGCCGAGTATGAGCTGCAACATGAATGAGAAAAACTGCATATTGGTCTGCATCAGGAAAAATTCTATCAGCAGACCATACGAAGTTATTGTTGCCATAATACCTGGTGCTGCTAAGGCTGTACCTGGAATATTGTTTTCAATTCTGCACTCTACAAAAGGCATGGGGAAAATCCGGAGAAGGTCTGGTGATGGGCTACCAAGATGGTATGTCAGCTAAGAGAGGAAAAGGTGAGGAAACAGGCTTGTTTAGTCTGGTCAAGTGGAGTTAAGTGATGACCTAATAGCAACATAAGACTTCTTGAAGAGAAGATCATAGATCCATATTCTACTTGGGAGCACCACAAAATGTAAGAAGGGGCAAATGTCCTAAGCTGTAGCAATGGACAGTTCAGGTTGGACATTGACTGCTGGGGAGGAATCACTTGGAAAGCAGCAAACCATGGCAGCAAGTTTTTCATAGTCTAAGTAATCTTATTTTGAAGTTTCTCCTGAATTAGCTAGACCAGGTGATCACCAAATCCAGTGTTGGTATTAGTCCAGATGCTTCTGGGATTCAGGCTTCAGCTCCCGCTTTTTTCTTTTTTTTTATTGGTTTTATTTGTTTTTCAGAGAAGTAAATAGTAATTTTCTTCTGTTTAGTACCTCCAGATAATCATTCTCCTTTCAGTTAGTATACTGCATCTGGCTGGGGTGGAGTTCATTTTCTTCATGGCAGCCTGTGTGGTGCTATGCTTTGCACTACTAGCTAAAATTGTGTTCACGACACACCAGTATTTTGGGCTATTGCCGAACAGTGCTTGCGCAGCATTGAGGCTTTCTCTCTTCCCTACCAACCCTCCAAAAGCCAGTAGGTCAGCAGGGGCAAGAAGCTGAGAGAAGACACAGCTGGAACAACTGACCAAAGGGATGTTCCATATCATATGACATCATGCTTAGCAATAAAGCTCAGAGAAAGGAAGAGGAAGGGAGAGGATGATCTGGCTATGGCATTTGTCCTTCCAAGCAACTGTTGTATGTACTGAGGTCGTGTTTACCAGGATGTGACTGGACACCTGCCTGCTAATGGGAAGTGTTGAATTAATTCCTATTTTTGCTTTGCTTTTGTGCACAGCTTTTGTTTTCTCTATTAAACTGTCTTTATCTCAATCCATCAGACTTTCCACCCTCCTTTTATTTTCGTCTCATCCCGCAGGAGAAGGGTATTTGACTGCTAACCACAGTCAACACATCACAGCCCTTTTTGGCACCCCACGTCAGGCACCAAAAAGGACTGTTTATGGGGAAGGTCACAACACTGAGAATTGGACAGCGATGAGTAAGATCAGAATCAGCTGCCACTTCAGGCTTTTTTGATGATGACTTTTAGATAATTCCATAATTATACTAGCAATCATATGATATGATATCATATCAATGTCTACAGGATTTATTTTACTTGCCATCCCTTAGAGATCAAATCCTGAGCTGAAGATTGAATGAATGAACAAAAGAGTCACTAATAAAGCAAAAGACATCATTGAGCTATTTATTCTCTGTCTGAGTCTGCAAAATTTATTTCCTTCAGACCATGAAAGAAAAAAAGGCAAAAATAATATGACAAAGGCAAATACTTTTAGTTGTGAATTAGTTGCTCCTCTGGACATTATGACTAACTTGGACGAAATCAAGAAACAAATCTAGGTTCAAATCTGCTTAAAAATCAATTGAATATTAATATTGGAATCCTCAAATGATATCCTGAAGCTTCTTCATATTCGATATATGACACCACAAAGTAAAAAGAGAAACAGGGAGAGACCTCAAATGTCAGATCTTGGTCGCTCTTATTGCTCAGTTATTTAACTCAGTGCCTGGCTCTGATTTTAACCACTCTAGTTAGGTTTCTTCCAGACAAGTACCCTCTAGGGGATTGTAGCCTTATTGTTTCTTACCATATTTCCTTTACCAATATAAGCATAACATGTGATTCTCTGACATGCTGAAGTAGTTACTCTCTTTCAGCTAGTAGTTTTAAGAATGTGGCAAGAAAGATGAAGATAGGGTAAAAGTGGCTGCTTGCTACCTGACCCTTATAGCTGTCTATGATGTACAAAAAATATACCCACTCTGAAAGGGATCACGAAAAGAATGTTGAGAAAGATATGACTAAAACAAGAACCACCATAAATCATGATACTAAGATTTACAGTCACTTTGTGCCATACTGAGATCTCAGGGGGTTGAGTGGATTTTGTTGTTTTACTTTCCAGTATAAAATGTGCTACAAAGGAAACAGTCAAACATGTCAAAGGTTTCTTTTTCAGAAATGTGAGCTGTTTATATTTCAATATCTTTACCAATCGAGAAGATAGCGCACAATACTGTGAATAACTGCAATCTTCAAATGACTGTTTTTTAAATCTGCCAAGCACTTAAAAAAGGTAACTTAAACTGTTCACACACCAACCTCACCTTTAGCTCTTTTTGCGTAGAAACAGATCATGCAGGCTTTGTTGGTTACTGATCCCTGCTCTAGTTCTTAGTGATAGTTTTCTTTATAATTAGTATATGCAACATCTACCACTAGGAATATAAATGAGGCTATTGACATAAGTCAGATGAAAGAAATGTAACTATTTTGTTCATTCTGTGAATTCCTGAGAATTCCTGAAAAATGTAATGGTCTCATTCTAATCTAGACTCCTTTTCCCATGAAAGGTTAGACCAGACGATCTTTCAAAGTCACTTCCAACTTGTGCTGTTCTATGATTCTATCATATATAAAGTATCAGCTGAAATAATTTAGAAGCAAGATTTCATAGTACTTTTATGTTTTGAAGCTTCTAATCCTGCTACAAATTCTAAATGCGTGGCTTGAATTTTACTTCATCACATACTTTACTTATCTCTGTACTGTCAATTGCACGTAAACCAGTGATACCTACATTACCAAGCCGAATGTTGTAGCTTTTTATCCATAGTGTTGAAAGCAATTCCCTGTATAATTCAATGTCTGTGTCCACAGTCCACAGTACCTACTTCCTGATATCCTCTGGTGTCTCTGTGGCCCTAAATTTCCATCAGGCCCTTGCTCCACACATGAGGGTACCCTGAGACAGTGCCAACAGCACTTATGTCTCTCATTTATCCAATGAGGTTGTTTCCACTTTGTTATATACCATCTGTATGAGAATATCCTAGTTATCTTAAGTTTTCTGAAGTGTCTGAAGCATCACAAATGGAAACACATATCATTGGTATCTCACATCATTGACACACATCTATAAGGTGGTGGTAAGGGTGGTGAGACACTGGAACAAGTTACCCACAGAAACTGAGTAAACTCCTTCCCTGGAAGTGTTCAAGGCCAGGTTGGATGGGGCTTTGAGCAACCTGATCTGGTGAGAAGTGTCCCTGACCATGGCAGTGGAGATGGAACTAGAAGATCTTTAAGGTCCCTTCCAACCCAACCATTCTATGATTCTGTAAATTCCTAGAATGTTTACCTCAAACTTGATTTCACTGTGTATATTCTAGGAAATTTCTCACAAAACTTCTTTTTTCAAACAGCCAGAAGGCAGGTGACCAGTGAGTAAAGTATATGAAGAAAAATAGTACAAGTTTCAAAACTGTTTGCAAGAAGTTTCAAAAATAATTATTTTAGAGTGATATAATTCTGTCAACTCTTTGTATTTTTTGTATGCTTTAATCTGAAAATTAACCCTTATACACTCATGCTTGTCTATAATTGAGTATTGAATGAGATAAATGTTTCCTATAATGTTAAAAGTATTTTAAAATTGCTTCCAAATTAGAATTAAGATGTAACAAAGTTTAAACAGATTATTATTGAAAGCCAGAGGTGCAAATTTTTATTAACAAAAAGTGATTTTTTTTTTTTTAATCTACTATGGTTTATACCTATGGATAAATCAAATAAAGCACCTTGTCATTTTTGTTGCACTGAAAATTGACTGAAGCGCTCTCTGGAGAGAAGCCAGGTCAAAACTAAAAGCTAATCATTGGACTTCTGAGAAAAAAAAAAAAGATTTTAGTTCCTCACATTTAAATTCACTAAAAAGATGAAGTCATAGACTGCAAAGATTATTAACAGATTGGAAAGACTATACTGAAATCCCCTTAAAATGAAGGCTTAAATTTAGAGCCTGTTTTTATGATACCTCATTTCTCTTTCAAGGTGCAGTAAGTATACTGGTAATGTAGTCAGACTTGAGTAATAGGATATCAAACAATTTAATTCAAAATTCAATTGAAGGATTTAGAAGCCAATCAGTATTAATATATTAAAAGGAAAGTATCATGAAGCTGAAAATGAAATAATAGAACCTACCATGTTGCCATAGAACTTTAGTTTAATTTTACTCTTTGATTTGCCTGAAGCCACCTACCGAACTAAAACAGTTTGTATTTCTTCATACAAGTCAAACTAGAAAGATTGGTGGCTTGACTAATGTAAAAATTCCTTTCATATTGTAATATGTAAGATTTAGTTACTTTAGTTACTTAGGTATTCTAAATATTTTGTGTTGACCTATACAGAAAATGTATCTTAATTTATGTTCATTTTCACTCTTAAATGATTCAGGGAGAGTAAAAATTTGGTGGGAGCCTTCGTCTCTGTTAGTGCTGAATTATTTAAGATTAAGTACTTGAATTGTTCTTTTACAATCTTTTCATAAATATTTTTTCCTGTTTGTTCTTCACTGAGAGTAAATTAGCAAGCAAACAAGTTAAGAAAAAACCAAAAGACATTGTTGACATTTTGTCAGTTGTTTAAAAACTCTAAGAAGCTACTTCTTTTGACTAAAAGGTACCACAGTTGATTAAAACCATCTTAATCTTTTAGAAAATTAAAATTTATTATGTGAAGCAAAACAAAACCAAAACCACTGAAGACAGTCTGTGGTTATGTCTATCTTGACATGGTATCATAAATATATGCTTAATCACAGAGTCATAGGATAGCTGAGGTTGGAAGAGACCTCTGGAGGTCATCTGGTCCGACAACTCTACTCAAGCCTAGAGGCTGTTTCCCAGGACTGTATCCAAATGGCTTTTGAATAACTGATGTTTACAGCGAACCTCCTGTGTTTCCCTTTGCACCTATTGCCTCTGGTCCTGTCACTGACACCACTGAGAAGAGCTTGGCTCCGTCCTATTTGCACACTCACTTCGTTTTATACACATTAATATCAGCCCTGAGGTTTTTGTTCTCCAGGCTCAATGGTTCCAACTCTCCCAGTCTTTCCTCACAGGAGAGATACTCCAGTCCCTTCATCATCTTCATGACCCTTCATTGCACTCTCTGCAGAATATCCACATCTGTCTTGTACTGAGGAACCTAGAACTGGACACAGCACTCCAGGTTTGGTCTCATCAGTGCTGAGCAGAGGGGAAGGATCGCCTCCCTTGACCTCCTGACAATACCTTGTCTAACGCAGCCCAGAACACTGTTAGCTCTCTTTGCAGCAAAGGCACACTGCTGACTCCTGTTCTGCCAACCTGGTTTCCAACTTGCATGGTGCATGGATGTGCATACACATTTATATGTACATTCTATGATTCACATATATATGTATACATTTTTTTCTTTATTTTATAGTAGAATGTTCCATGTGAACCTTTTAGGTAGAGGTGGAAATCCATGGTCATGGAAAGATATACTTATTAAGGTCTGGCTAGAATAAGTAAAGTTGTTCTTGCCTAGTTCTCTGACGACTATCCTGACTCATCATCTAATAATTACCTTCCCCATGATTCATGATGTGGTGATTACCATCCCCACAGTTTGGGGAGCAAAATGGTTCATCTGAACCTTCGCTAATTCTATAGAAGTCAAAAGTCTAACTTTATCTGTAGTTGAAGCTGTAACATTAACTTATGGCCCTGAAAGTAAGCAGTATAGAAGAGCTGAAATCTACTCGTCTTTCTCTCCTCCTTTCCTAAACCAGAATGTTTTCTTCTGTGCTTGTATCTCCTATTCCCTGCCTCAAACTGTACCTGGAAACATTCAAAGCAGTTCATCAGCACGGTCGAGCCCCTGCTTGGCCCTGTTTTGTTTACTGGTGATGTAATCACATTTAGTAAGATGGAAAGCTTGTTTTTGCTGATTGTCTGTACACAGTGTAATGTATCTTTTAAAGGCGAGACTACAGCAGGAGCCAAGAGTGTGTGCAGCTTTTTTGGGGCAAAACATTATGTTTATGGGATTTCTTAAGAGTGTGAGAAGCTGCTAATGACAGTTTACAAGAAAAACTTATGAGTTAACACATGATGCCAAATGCCTAGAATATCAGGACTGGTAGAAAATGAGATTATGATTTAATGTTTCTCAGCAAAGACACTCATGATAAAAACACCACAAATACATGCAGAAATGCATGAATTCTATTCCTACAGAGAGGAGTTGGACTAGATGACCATCAGAGGTCCCCTCCAACCCTTACCATTCTATGACTCTGTAAAATCCTTAAGCTTAGGATAACTTGTACTCCACCATTGTGCTGTGTTTATACTGCTTGCAATAATAGATGATTGGTGAACTATGAAAGCTAAAAAAAATAGCATAGTGTAAAGCATAGCTATCATTGCCTTTCTCTCTGCAACACTTTTAATATTATCACTTTCAGAGGCTTGCAAATCATGAGTAGGATAATGCATAGTCTTTAAGTATTAAATATATATAAAAAAATAAATGTTAAATATACTGTGGTTCAGATCCAGTGAAACTAATACAGGCATCTAAATTAGGCTTCTTGCCCAGGGGCAGAAACCGTCCAGCTCTTATAAAGTGAAGTACTTAAATACCCTGTAAGTCACTGGAGAGAAAGTGAACTGATCCACCTGACTTCTTTTCTTATTTATACAGAGATGTTGTTGAGAACCTGTAGGAAATGCTAAACCTTAAATCCCCTCAGAAGGCACACATTACATCTGGCTGTACATGATTTTAAAATTGTCTATGAATTTGCATATAATAATCGGGTAGAAATCCTTTAAATTCTAGATGGGATAATTGTGAGGCAAACTTGTAAATTCCATCCGCAGCTCAGCTGGAATTTGGCAGAGTTATTTTTCTGTAGTGCTAAAAACCCTATTAACCAGGCAGTTGTCAGACTGAGGTTCATTGAGTTCTGACCTTTTCCATATATATTGGACTAGAAGAAGGATCCTTTGCTTAGGAAAAAATGGAGGGTATCACTCTATGTCAGTCAATCTCTAACTTTCTCCTTCAGAGCAGTGTGATTGATAATATAAAGTGATAATCTTTTAGTTCTCTAACCGTCTCTGGCATTACTGAAGAAATGCAGCTGATATGAACTTATACCTGACCAGAATTCTAGCGTTTTTTTGGAGTGATTCTCACCTACTGGTCTGGGGTAAATGCTAAGTATATGTGTGAATGCTCAGTCATCCTCTACAACACTTTGTGAATTCTTTCCATCATTTCTAAATTAATTGGATGCCAGGAGATTATAACTTGCACTAAGTGGTCCTTAGTAACATGGTTTGGTGGTGGACCTGGCAGTACTAGGTTAATGGTTGGACTCAATGATCTGAAAAGGTCATTTCTAACCTAAACAATTCTATCCAAAATGACTGAAAGTATGATTTAGTTTCTTATTCACCTAGGTGTCTAGGTTTCTACACATCAGCTAGATTCCTGACCTTCCACTGTAGGCAATGAGGATCTATTGCAGTTCCCGGCACACAGGAACCAATCTGTGTGCTGGTTTGAGAGGTGCCCTGAACTATCATGCTGCCTGACTCCCAACACATTTGCTGGAGCATTCCATCATAAATCCAGTGCCATATTTACTGGCCTTGTGTGGATTCTGAGACACCATGTGGCTTCTCAAATAGTGCTAAACACTTGCTTTTTTAATGCAAGTGAATAAAACAATCACTCGATTTGAATGTCGCCCTGTGTCAGAATAATATAAGTTTTGAAATCTAAGGAAATTTGACAGTGTTTTTAATGTATTTTTATGTTAATTACAAGTAAATAAAAATGAATTAATTACATTAAAAATTAATAATTTATAAGTCCATAAAAAAGGAGGTTTCTGGCAAGCTTCTATGATGATCTCCATTTTCTTCTATTAGTTCATCAATATAGGAGAAGTTTGGGGCCAAAATTTTATTTGCCTGTGAAATGGCAATTAGTTGATTATAGTCGATACAGACAGAATATGCTCTCAGTTCTGTACTTTTCTTATCTAGGTCATGCAGTAAAACTGCATGATCTAGAAAAAGTGGAGGTATCTTGTCAGCTGATATTTTATCTGAAGAAAGATATGATAATTCAATTCAGTGTACAAATATGATCCAAAGGGAACTTTTTGTCCTTTAGCTAATTCTAAAATTGTCCAAAATTCCTGTCAAAATGACTTGCATTTCTTGTGTAGATAAATGACAGTTAGAAAAATTATAAACAGTGAAAACGATAGCCATTCAACATAGTTATTTGTGAAATACATTTCCAAATACAGTTTTCTATCAGTAAAGTTTAGGAAATACCAAGTACCGGTATATATCAGTGAAATATCAGTAAATGCTTTGAAGGTGTCATAACATGCTGTTCAAATGAAAAGTTGTGGTGACATAATGCTATAATATTATTTCTTTATCCCACATTCAGGCAACTTGCCTGACTTTTTATTCAGTGTCTAATGATATACTGAGCATATTGTTTACTACTAAATGTGCTGGAATAAATTTATTTAGTGGAAGAGTGGATCTTCACTGAATAAATAACTTTTGCACATTGCTTTAAAATTACTGTGGAATGACAAGGATGAATTAAAAAACAATCCTTGTCTCTTTTTACATTAATACAACATTGAAAAATGTTCAGAACAATGTATGATAAAAATATTCTACCTCCGTTGCTCATTCTATGCAGTTCATTCTGTGTGAAACATTTATTCTCCTCAGTGCCCCCATTAGATTGTATAGAGTGTGTTCGTGCGAAAACACATAATTATTGATACATTAGAATATATTAATTGTCCAAATAAATTATAAGTTCTGGTCATATAAATAATATAAATATCTTTCCTTGACCTTCAGAACAGCACCATTTTCAGTGCGTACTTAAATGTGTAATATAGTTTTAGCATAAAATGTCTTGAATTTTGAGAAGATGTGTTTTGCCTATTGTTTATGTTTTTACAAGGTCATATTATTTATAAGCATTATTTGGTAATTTTGTATCTTTTTTTGTCTTAATGAGTGTCAAATTGTAGATTGTATCAGATTCAGTGTGTGTGTGGCTATTCAATCATCCTCTTTGGCAACATATTTTTGAGTTCTTTCAATAAGTTTTAACTGATTAAGATTCCAGGGTAATATAATTCACATCTGAAAATCCTGTATGTTGAATGAAACGATTAGAAGGAAATGCAGTGGGAGTGGATCAAATAATAATGGTGTAGTCCATGTAATTTTTCAGTTCGAACTCTGGTTTACACTATTTTTTTAGTCATACAAATAAACCACATTGTAATAGTTTGCATGGATCTCAACAATTAAAATTTGCATAACTTTCAGCAAAGCTGCACTGTCATTTAGGTATCTACTTGATATGCTGAGACTTGCCAACATGCTTAACACCCAGCTGTTCATAGCAATTTTAGTGAAAATGGGTAGGTGCTAAGCACTTTTAAAAGTCTAGGAGTGCAGTTTATGTTCCTAAGCAGAGCTGCAGTTTGCTGACCATTTTTAGAAATCTGATTCTGAATACCTTTTCAGATACCCATTTCCCTTACACCTGTGCTGGCTGTGTTTTCACCTATGGGCATACAACATGAAAATTACTGTCAGATTCAAACTGCACTGTATATAGTAAACATTGTTTCACTCTCCAGTAATTTATTTTGCTCGTCGGTGCCAGTAACAGAAAAAATCCAGTGCTACTGAATTTTTAAATCATTGAATCATAGATTACTGAGTTGGAAGGAACTTTAAGGATCATCTAGCCCAACTCTTTAAGATAAAGAAATACAGTTTAATTTTCTGGAATTTATCTTGTACTAGTGGGCTCTGTTTTGGTTGATGAGGGCAATGAAGAAACTGAAGACAAATTTTATCATAGGAGAAAAAAAAGTTTTCTGCAGCCTTCACAGTTCTCTTGGCATCTAAACAAGGTAGTAAGACCTTTCAATGAGGGCCACAAATACTGCCAAATCAGAAAGACATTAGAACCTCTCAGTGGAGTAGATTCAGCGTGTCTGCCTAGGAGTTGTGTTGCAGCTACCTGGAGAACAGCATGCTGTACAGTCCTGAAAGGCACAGCTTAAATTGCAGACCTAATTATCTTGAAACACTGACTGGCTGAGTCAAACCCAGATGTCCAAGTTTATCTTGTTATATATCACTTTCATACTGATTTAATGCAAGCTATACTTATTTTCTTCATACAGTCACAGAATCACATACTGGTTGAGGTAGGAGTGGATCACTGAAGGTCTCTGAACCAGTTGCCCAGGACCATGTCCAGATGGCTTTTGAATATCTCTAAGAAGGGAGACTCCACGACATCCTTGGGCAACCTGTGCCAATGTTCAGTGACTCTCACAGCAAAAAAATCTCTCTTCATGTTTAGATGGAACCTTCTTGTTCCAGTTTGTGCCCATTGCCTATTGTTCTGTCACTGAGAACCGCTGAGAAGAGACAAATTGCTAAGACACTCCTTTTCTGCACATTGACTTGTCCCAGCTCTCTCAGCCTTCCCTCATAGGAGCGAGAAACTCATTTAACATTCTAAGCAGCCCTTCTCCAGACTGTCTAGTCTCCCTTATTTCCCTTATCTCTCTTGTACTGCGGAGCCCAGAACTGGACACAGCATTCCAGGTGTGGCCCCACCAGTGCTGACTGAAAGAATCATCTTCCTTGACCTGGTGGCAATATAGCAGCCCAGAACACCCATTAGCCTTCTTTATGTTGAGAATACATTGCTGGCTTCTCTTCAACTTAGTGTCCACCAAGACCCTAAGTCCTTTTCTGCTAAGCTGCTTTCCAGCTGAGTGGCCTCTCCAGCATATACTGGTGTTTGATGTTTTTTCTCCCTAAGTTCAGGACTTTGCACTTGTCCTTGTTGAACTTTATGATGTTCCTGTCAGTCCGTTTCTCCAGCCTGTTGACGTTCCTGTGGATAGCAGCACAACCTACCCAGGCACTGTCAGCCACTCCTTCCGGTTTGATGTTGTAAGCAGATTTGCTGTATATATACTCTGCACCATCATGCACATTGATTTCTGTAGTTTAGTGGCATCTAAGCTAGTTTTAGAATAACCAGTTTATTAGGATAGAAACAGGATATCCTTGTTTGAGAGGATAAAAGTTTTCTGGGGTTGCCTTCCCCTGCCTTCCCAAGTGGGAGCAATATGGCTGCTTCAAGGCTTCCTTTTCTGTTTCTTTTGAACTGTCTCTGATCTCAGGCACTCCTGTCTGCTGTCAAGTCCAGACTGGGACTTTCCCTGCTCAGACCCTAGATGCCATTGAGAAGGCATGATTCCTTATTAACATATTCTCTTTTATCTTTGAATATTTTTAATTTACTTGCATATATATATCTGTGTATAGATTGAACATCTTCATTGTTATTATTAGTATTCTTTTCTTTTTCATTAAACTCATCCAAGATTTTTCTATCCTCAAAGTCTCTCTCCCTGGTTCTCCTATTATCCTCCACTGGGAGGATGGTGGGAGGATCATAGAGAGCATCTGTTAGGGTCTAGTGCCTGGCTCAGCCCTAAACTTTGACACAGGGTGAGAGCTGACCCTAGTAAATATTTAACTCTCTTTCTGCAGGGCAAGTTTTGCTGCTAGTTGTTGGTGTTCCATAGATCATGCCTCCAGAGGTCATGCAAACATAACTCATTGAAAGCAGAGAGGCAAAGATTAATCACTACTTTTGCCATGTGTTAACAACTGATAGTTTTAAAAGCAGAAACCTTTATTACTCTTGACATAATTTGAAATCTTTCCTTGTAACTAAAAATGAAAGGAAAACGGGATTGCAAATGCCAGGACTGGGACAATGGAGTGGCTTGAATGTTCTTCCTGAAAAAAGGGTACTGAGAGGTCTAAGAGATGAGTTGGACTTTCCTTCCCTAATGTTAAGCCCCTGTTTTTGCAGTGTAGTACTGGTTTTTGCATCCTTCCTTCTTCCTTAAATTGATTCTGCATAATAGAAATATACCTAATCAGAAACTCTTTTTTCCCTCGTACTAGCTGATCCATCAACATTTCAGATATTAGGTACATACTAGAAAAAATTTTCACCAGACATTTGTAACTGTTCTTTCAATGGAAAAGGTGACTGAATAGTTCACTTCCTGTGTAATGTTTTCTTATCCATCTTTTTTGTTTATCTCCAAGTCTTGAAAATCATATTTGAAACAGGATAACATTATTTAGGTAAAATATGTTGTTTGGGTTTTTTTTTATATTCCACTTCTTTGTATTTATTCTTTTATAGGTGTTATATGAAAATGAAAAATCGTTTTTGGTAGACTACAGTTAACTACATTAACAAGTAGTTACAAATAACTGTAGTTAAAAATAATAAATAAAACCTCAATCAAACGGTAGTTTTCAAATGTAAACTATTGCCTCTTATTCCCTGAATATCACGTGTTCCATTCATTGGCATCTGTCATCTGTTCACCTAATCTTCTATTTGATGAGGGTGGTGAGACACTGGCACAGGTTGCCCAGAGAGGTGGTGGAAGCCTCATCCCTGGAAGTTTTTATGGCCAGGCTGGATGGGGCTCTGGGCAACCTGGTCTAGTGGGAGGTGTCTCTGCGCATGGCAGGGGGATTTGAACGAAATGATCTTTAAGATCTCTACCAACACAAACCATTCTATGATTCTATGATAATTTGTTTTATTTTATTTCAGTTATTAAACTGTTCTTAGCCCACAAGTTTTACGTTTTTCTTCTTTCTTTTTTTTTTTTTTTTCCCCTGATTCTCCTCCCCATCCCACTAGCTGTGGTGGAAGAAAAGAGCAAGTGGGTGCATGGTGCTTAGTTGCTGGCTGGAGTTAAACCACAACAATTTCTTATGTAGTATTTGAATGCTATTGCAAAAGTATATCAGAATTATGATATTACTTTTTTCCATCTTACAATATTACTTTTTCCATCTTACGATATTACTTTTTCCATTAAGAATTAGAGAAGAAAAAACATTCTAAGAAGAAAAAAAATCAACAAGAGAGATTCATGTCACCTAACATTAGCTGTCTAGAAAGTAAATATCCAACATATAAGCATTTACTTTAAGGAGGAATTTATTTTGAAATAAGGGGTATTTTTCTTAAGTTACTGGAGAGAGAGACTAGGATGATTAGGTTAAATGAAGATCTCTGCATCAGTATAATTAAGTGTGTAGAAAGCTTATTTATTAGATTTTGCATTCCTTATTTTGGCCACTATGTAAAATAGATAAATGGAAAAAAGCCTGGTGAAAAGACATCACTAAAGGGAGAAGCTGGGAAAGAGAGGAGTAAAACAATTGATGTCTTTCAGTACCAAATAACATTTGAATTGGTAACATATTAGAGTGATAAGTAAACTAGTCAAATTAGTACCAAAGATAGACCCAGTATTAGTAGTTGTTCAGCAGAAAGCAGTATGTGTGCCATTAAATTGTGGGCATATTTAGAAATTAAGTTAAAGTTTGAACAGTGCAATAAAAGATAACAAGGGATCATTTATAGAAAATAATATTGAATATTTTAATAAATGGGCTCATTAAATCATAAGCTTTGGGGAAGTGTTAATGTTGTATAAGTGGTTTCAACACCACAGTTTAATTACCACAGATGCTACCAATGAATACTCCAATCCCATAACTTACTTTATTCAAGAGGGTGCAGGAAAAAATCAATTTCTTCATTTTTATATCAAATTTAAAGCCTCAGAGGATGCATGTGTATGTGTGATTGTTTATCTAATATATTCATTTTGGTAAACTACTGACAGATTAAGGGAAAAAAGACTATGACTATGCTATATTCTTGGTTTGGGTTTTGTATCCTGATATGTGGGAGGGATAGGGAGAACTCCGGATTATAACCGAAGGATAGAAAGGCAGTTTAAAATTTCTTCTGGATATGAAATTATTTTTAATGTGTGGGGGAAAAGTTGGAATTACGCAACAATTAAATACCAAACAGATTTCCTCTGCCAGTGACTGTGATCACCAAAATTTCTACCTCAGTAGATGTCAGAGTTTGGTCGCTGGACAAAAAAACAAAATTAGATTTCATTCCAAAATTCCTGTCCAAGACACTATTGTTTCTGTGTGCTTCATCTCTTTGCAATATATTATCACCTGCAGTCATACACATATCGCAGACTTGGACAGAGTAATGAAAGTCTTTGTGTCTAAGCAGTAAATTTTCATGTGGGTTATTTGTAAGAGAAAAGATTAGCCATATGTTTCAAGAAAGAACTGGTCTATATTATTTAAAGATCCTTAAGTCTGCTGCATCTTATTGCTGAGGAGAAAATAGCCTTTCTCTGGGAATACAGAAATCTGAGGGATTTAGCACAGTCTCTTTCTGAGTTGGTTGAGCAGCTGGCTTGACTAGCTCACACATGAATAATTTAGTCCATGACGAACACAAATACTGAATTTCTTCTACTGAATATTTGTGTTGCTACAGAAAAATGCCTGGAAATGGTCTTTGAGCTACAACAGGTTTACTGAAATCATTAATTAAACATGAATAAAAATGAAAGAATTCCAAAGAGATCCAGAATGTTTGGCGAGATGAAAGAAAATGATAGAAAACAAAACAAAATGGGATATGCTGGATTAGAGAAATCATTAATTGCAAATATATTTGATTATTTCCTTTCTAAGACAATGTCTTGAAATTATTGTTCTGAAAAAAATAAAAATTTGAAAAGATAAATTGAGTATAAACTTTTATAAAAATTTCAGTTTAAGGTTTCTAATTGCAAAACAGTCAAGTGAGTAAAGCAGTTATTATGCTGGATTTAGCTCAATTCATTCGATTTCTAGCAAAACAAAAAGGTCTTTAACTAGTATTGTGAAGGCCGAATTGAATAAAATGGGATTTAGAAATGGAGTTTAAACTTCAGCTCTATACATGATCAGTTTGTGACATTGCGATCTCCACATTTAAAATCCCAGAAAAGATAACTTCTGTATTTTTTAAAAGACTTAAATGATAGAGTGAGGGAATATTTAAGTGTTTTAATCTACTTTAGATAAAATTGATTTGTAAATCAGTATCTGGATATGGAATGACACCATTGGTAATACCTCAGTATATTCTCAAAATGCAAAAAATTAGTGGAAAATAATTTTGATGGCAACGCATTTTTATCTTCCTTTCAAAATATATTAATTTTAAAATGAGTTAAAACAAGTTGTTAAATATATTTGTGGTAAATTCACAATTGTATGATTCCTGAAGTTGTACCATCTCTTACACAAAATTGAGATTTTATGTTAAAATTTTTACCTAAATCACTGTATCATTTCTGATGTCTTTTTCTAAGCACTATTCTAAATTTTAATCTAAATTTTAAAGCTTTTTTAACCATATTGCTGTTCTCTGAATATTATTCTTAAACGTGATAATGCATGCTTAATCAATATCTCAAAATACTTTCAGTTTCTTGCTTAAATAGTTCACATATGCTCCTGTTCTTATTCCTGTTGTCTTAGCATTTTTTAATGAATAGTTAGCTTGATATGTATAAAAATAATTGCATTGTTGAATATTTATCCTTATTAGAAAATATTACTGATGAATGAAATAGCTTGCTCATATTACTTGAGAATAATTTTATTAGTGGAAACTATTTAAAGTTCTAATGCAGACATTTAAATGAATATCTTGCATTGCCATAGTTCTAAGTCTATTCTTTTAAAGTTCTTTAACATCAAGCAGGAAATTCCCATAATGTGAGAGCAAAATTTAAAGAGATATTGAAAGAAGTAAGCCATTCCATTCCACAGTACTTTTCTGTAATTAAGTTTGTAATTATCTTTCATTTTTACCTTGGACAAAGGAAGAAAATTATTTTAGAAATAAACCAAGTGTTGGAGAATTCTTGATTCTGAGATGCTTTTATCCACGTATTCAAGCCCAGAAGCATAAAAAAACTATTTCGTTTTTAAGATTGTACAACCTGATCAGAAAATGGGCTGTAAATTTTAAGCTGAATAGGAGAAGAAGAAAAAAAAAAGAAAAAAAAACCCCACATTTTGTACAAAGTTTTTAATTCTGAAGATATCAGTCCAAAACTAAAAAACTGTTGATTTGAAAGTTCTGTTTTTTTCATGGAAAATACTTTCTTTCTTGGAGAAGAAAAAGAATCACTGTTAGTTCTCCCTCTTTTTTGTAATATAGAATGATAGAATCATAGAATACATTGGGCTGGAAGGGACCTTTAAAGGTCATCTAGTCCAATGCTCCTGCAGTGAGCAGGGACATCTTTAAGTAGATCAAGTTGCTCAGAGCCCCATAAGGCTGACCCTAAATGCCTTCAGGGATGGAGATTCTACCACCTCTCTGTGTAGCCTGTTACGGTGTTTTTCCACCCTGATGGTACTTCTCCCTAATGTCTAACCTAAATCTAAACCTGCTCTACTTTGAAACCACCGCCCCTCATCCTGTTGCTACATGGCCTTCTAAACCATCCCTCCGCAGCTTTCTTGTAGGAACTCTTCAAGTACTCTAAGGTCATTATAAGGTCTCCCCAGAGCCTTCTCTTCTCCAGGCTGAACAGTCCCAGCTCCCTCAGCCTGTCCTCATAGGAGAGGTGCTCCAGCCCTCTGATCATCTTTGTGGCCCTCCTCTGGAGGGCTCCAAAGCTGAATGCAGTACTAGAGGTGATGTCTCCCTAGAGCAGAGGAACAGAATCACCTCTCTTGACCTGCTGGCCACACTTCTTTTGATGCAGCCCAAGATGAGCATGCATTGTTGGCTCATGTCTAGCATTTTGTCCACCAGTATTCCTAAGTCCTTTTCCACAGGGCTGCTGTCTATCACATCATCTTGGAGCCTGTATTGATAGTGAGGATCACTGTGACCCAAGTGCAGGACCTTGCACTTGGCCTTGTTGAGCCTCATGAGGTTCACATGGGCCCGCTTCTCCAGCTTGTCCAGGTCCCTCTGGAGGACAGCCAGGCCCTCCAGCATGTTGATCACACCTCTCAACTTGATGTCAACTTCAAACTTGTTGAGGGTGCACTCAGTCTCACTGTCTATATCATTGATGAAGATACTGAGTAGCACTGGTCTCAGTGCAGACCTCTGAGGGCCAGCACTTACCACCCATCTCCATCTGCACATGGAGCCACTGAGCACTACCTTTTGGATCTGACCACCCATCACATCCGTATCTCTCCAACACAGAGAAAAGAATGTTGTGGGGGACTGTGTCAAAGGCCTTGCAGAAATCCAGAGGGATGACATCCATTTCTCTTCACTTCTTCTTAGGAAGTATATAGAGTACTGTGTATGTGTTTTCTGGGCTATATGGCTTTGTCTATGAAAGAGATCATAAAAAAAAAATGTATCTTTTTATTTTGATATACAAGGGAAACTAGGTAGGCAGAATTTGATATTTTTTTCATGTTGAGTCTCTCGTCATTGTAAACCTACATGTGTATCTTTTTGATGCATCAATTAAATTAAATCTCCTTGTAGTGCCTGATAGATAATCATCATAACTGTAAAAAACTTACATAGTCCATTAATAAATCATAGATAAATCATAGATAATAAATCATAGACAATAAATAATAGATTAATAAATCATAGAATGGGTTGGATTAGGAAGGGATTTTAAAGAAATAGAAAAAAAAAAACAAAGTGACTCCTTTGGATTGGAAGGGACCCTAAAGTCCGTCTACTTCCACGCCCCTTGCAATGGGGGATGAGGCATCCACAGCTTCTGTGGGCAACCTGTTCCAGTGTCTCACCACCCTCACAGTAAAGATTTTCTTCCTTATATCTAATTTAAATCTACCATCTTTCAGTTTGAAACCATTACCCCTTATCCTATCACTCCCTGATAAAGAGTCCCTCCCCATCTTTCCTGTAGGTCCCTTTCAGGTACTTGAAGACCACTACAGGGTCTCCCCAGAGTCTTTTTTTTCTCCAGGCTGGACAGCACCAATTCTCCCAGCCTTTGTTCCTCATAGGGGAGATGCTCCAGCCCCCTGTCATCACGTGCCTGTTTGTGAATACTAACTTGTAACTGGCTAACTCAAAATTACTTTTAATATTGTATTCCTAGTAGTAAATGATAAATTTGCTTTCTCTGTGTCCATCTTACATTTATTTTCAGAGTTTTCAGTATGATTATATTAATAAATTGGTGGCACTAAGTAGATAAAATGATAAACTTGATACAGTGAGGTTTGGGAATCATCTGGAAAGTGTTAAACTGGATTTAAAATTAGAATTCTGCATTGGAAAATCAAATTCATTTGAGCAAAATTTTTCATGCCTTCCAGAAAGATGGCAATGCTTTCATAATGTTCTTTCATTTCTCAAACTTAATAGACTTCTAATTAAAAAAAAAATAAAAATTAAGCTTCCATTGCTTTTTTTTTTTTTTAAAAAAAAGAAAGTTGAAGTTCTTTATTACCTGGATCATGAAAAGCAGAATTCATTATTTTCTAGCTGATTTTAAGAAGAACTGTAATAATACAAAATCACAGTTTAAGTGAAACCCTATTATTCCTGATTTAAACCTTCTTAGTGAAATTAGTATTTAAATTATCTGTGATCACTTTTATTTAAGTTTTTAATAATGGCTGATGTCTATTCAATACCTGTAGACTAAACCAAAGAGCTTGTTCCTATCAACCATCATTTTAATCCCAAAGAAGACATAGGTATTTTCATTCAGCCAGAATCCTGAATTAATTGATGCATGCCCGAGTGTATTCACACAGAAGTAGATCCATTTGGTACGCTGTTAATATTAGCTCAGTATACTGTTGTTTCTACCTATAAGCTCTAGTTGAAGTGGAAAAAGATATGTTTCATATCAGGCTGTTCTTGGAAAAAGAAATAACAATGCTATTTACAATCATTGCAGAATTATCATTAAAAACATACTGTCCCCAGGATAATTTTACCCGTGAAAAAATGTAAATGGCAGTTGCTGATCAGTTGTCTTTTGCAGAACCTATGTTCAGCTCTGTCAAGGAGGTCTGCATAAAGTTTTTGCAAATGGAACATTTTAACAAGCTATTAAAATGAAGTAAAAAAATGAAAGTAATTAAATCACTATTTTGTTTATTACATAGGTTCATTTTTTTTAATAAGAACATGAAGTTTAAACATTTTTCAACAATCAGACTTTATAATGAAAGGATTTGTATCCAACATAAGTAGCTCAGAGATTGAGAGTTTTGTAAAAAGGAAGCAGCACTTTGTGGGGCACTTTTATTTTTCCTTCATGTTTTCAGTGGAGAAAAAATAGCCTGCTATTTATTAAAATGGGTATATACAGTTTCAATCAGAATAACAATAAATTAAGTTGTAATCTGCAGTTACGATAGTATCTAAGGCATTTCTTGCAGTTGTCTTATAGGCCAAAAATACAAAGTGTCAAACAATTTATTCCTTTCACCACATTAGGCAGCTGAAATACTTCCTTTCATATACAATACAAGGATTTAGGAGTAATGACTTCTTCTGCCAACTTTAGACAGATAAAAAGTTCTTCTAATCGGAGTTTTGTCCAAAGATGTAGCTTCCTAAAAGCTAGAGCAGCATAAGTGTGGTAGGACTGGAAGTGGACTGAGAACTTTTTTTAAAGAAAGTTTTAAAAGAGTATTTTTATACTTTCCAGCAATTCATACAAGTCTTTTATTGCCTTTTCATTTTAGTCTGTACAAAGAACAACCATGACCTTACATTTTAGAAGCCTCTATTCTTTCCTAGTAGCTGCATTATTATGATCATCAGTAATAACCAGCTGTACCAAATCTGTATGTGGAAGAAGAATCATAAAAGGATAATGATTGCTAATCAAATATCTCTCTTGAAAACTATTCAAAACCCATTCAATATGCAAACTTTAGGTCATTCCTTCTTCAGATATTTGTTTCGTATGGTAATGTGTTTCTCTGATTCAAGGTTGTCGAGTGACTTCCGGTACATTTTGGATCAAGAAAAAGACTCATGGGCTCTGTTAAACACAATGTACCATAAAAATCCACATTTCATGTATTCACAATTAATTTAAAATATTTAAAGCTTTTTGTTCTTCTGTTAAGATTATTAATACTATTAAGATAAAGCTAATCCTGTTTTTCACATAGCATTAGCATCTAAGTGTCTGAAGGCACAGAACTCAAGGTTTTTACACAGGGAGAATGCTTCTAGATACTGGAGTAATTTTTAGAGAACTAGAAATTGCTTACTGTCTATGATAAAATAAATGTGTTGAGGTATGAAATTTAGTACTATTCACAGTATGGAACAGTTATGTGTTGTTAAGGACTATTCAAGATTCTAAATCACAATAAATAGACATGGGCAGATAGAGGCCATATAAAGCATAATTTTGAATTACGCTATACCCCTCTTGGCAGAAACTGTCACTTGGAAGAAAGATGTGTGTGCTTAGTATGTTACTTTGGCATGCAGGGAATGCATACTTTGTTCAATTTTATAGCCCTGACACCTGTCCTGGAGGAAATAGCTAAGTCTTTTAAATGGTAGAATCCTGTGATGTTTCCACATCTCAGGTTTTGAGTAACTAACATGTCTGATGAGTATAAAGAAGTGGTGAAATTTGAGGTTTAGTTCACCTTTCACACTTTTCACAAGGTACAAAACTCTTCTTAAATAACTAGGATGTGTTCTGTGCCTCTTCAGAAAAATGAGGAGACTATGAAAGTTTTTATGAGGCAGTTTTCTGGTTCTTCAGTTATCTTGTAGTCTCTTCCAAGAGTGGGGTGCGGGAGAGGGGTGATTATTTCCTTCCCAAGCAGGTGGAATCCACTTTTTGCCTAGTAGTGGCTGAATGTCATCCTATTTGCCACACATTCAACAGAGGAGAATGGGACCCATCACTTGTCTCCAGAGATCTTTTATGCAGATTGTGTGAGATTTAAATTAATGTCATTCAAGTCAACTAATCAAATCACTAATACTCTGACCTGGCTCATAGCTGCAAATCAGTGGGATAAAAGAGGGACTGGGGGAGATCTGTCAGGGAGCACCAAAAGTAGAGATGCTCCTCAGGGGAAGGGGAGGGTTAGAGAGAGGTGACAGCAAGACAAGCAGCAATAGGGATGCAGTCCCATGGTGCACCCACTGTCAGTCGCTCTACCAGTTCCAAACCCCTCCTTTTGTGCTCATGGGACTTGAATTTTCCTTTTGGTAGTACTTGAATACTGTTCACTCAACATCTCAAATTGGATGTGCTTCACTGATTGGAGGCATGCCTGCTTTCTGTGCTGTTGGAAGTATTTTAAAAGAATGGCTGAGAAAGGACTTGGTGGGGGTTCCAGCTGTGAAAAATAAGAATCATGATAACAAAAGATTATTAAAATTCCAGGATACTCCTAATCTGAGAAGTTCCAGCAATGCTAAGTAACTATGCAGAAGTAGCACTGACATGGGTCTTTCAGAAACCAGCAGATCTGTGAGTTTCCATGTGTTAGAAAATGTGGAAATCTTCATTTAACCTTAGATACAATTCTCTCTTAATTAAGTATGTCATAGCCATGGAAGAGCAAGCTGAATATAGTACGGTTTCCAGGGAAACATTCTTATTAACTGAATTTCCTGATCAGGTGTATCCTGATTTAATAAAAATATATTGATTATTTTGATGTAATAAGGAAAGATAACTATGGTATAGGAAAACATTGAAACAGATTGTTGAAATTTGGACAACGTGAAACAGATTTTGATTTCTAAACAATAGCTTTAATTTCAACCTTTTTTTTTTTCCTTCACTCTCGCAGTTTAGCCACTAAGATATTCAGAAGTACAGTGTTTATCACAAGTCAGACCATGTGTTAAAATAAATTGGTAGGAGAAATGAATGAATATTTTTCTCAAAATTATTTTTCCCATACCTTCACAGTTGTGAAGAGACCCTGGAATAGTATGTTTTACTCCAGAAGATATTCACTGTAACAGTTTTAGCTAATAAATTGAAGGATTTCAACAAAAAAAAAAGAAAGATTTTTATGATTTAGCCATTGATTACATTTTTTATTTTTTTTTATTTTTTGGGGGAAATTAACACAGGTTTCTATCTGCTTTTAAAGTTTGGAGTGGGTTTTGATTTTTTTTTTTTTCATTTCTAAGATGGATTTCTACTTGCAAAGAAAGAGATTCAGGCTTTATTTATGATTGGTTCATGGAAGCTCAGAACTTTGGGATGGGATAATGTTCACAGATTATTACTTCTTTATTTGAAACACCTGGCAACTCATTTGGAAGATCTCACATAAACATTTGCTTTAAGAGCCTGGGCACAGATTGGAATATCAGAATAAAGAAATAGGTGTCTCATAGAAAGTCACCAAATATGATTCTTGGCCTTTGATCCTTACAGATATAATAAGCTTGCCATATAAAACCTTGTCATCAATTCCATTAATTCCATTAAGTATTAAAAAGTATAGGTTACTTAATATATTACCTCAAATTTGTGCAGGGAAAATGGATAATTTGATTTCTCAGCTGTATTGGGTCAGGCTGAGGTGGAGTCAATCTTCCCATAGCAGCTCTCTCAGTGCTGGTTGTCTTTGTTAGTTTTAGCTAATAAATTGAAGGATTTCAACAAAAAAAAAAGAAAGATTTTTATGATTTAGCCATTGATTACATTTTTTATTTTTTTTTATTTTTTGGGGGAAATTAACACAGGTTTCTATCTGCTTTTAAAGTTTGGAGTGGGTTTTGATTTTTTTTTTTTTCATTTCTAAGATGGATTTCTACTTGCAAAGAAAGAGATTCAGGCTTTATTTATGATTGGTTCATGGAAGCTCAGAACTTTGGGATGGGATAATGTTCACAGATTATTACTTCTTTATTTGAAACACCTGGCAACTCATTTGGAAGATCTCACATAAACATTTGCTTTAAGAGCCTGGGCACAGATTGGAATATCAGAATAAAGAAATAGGTGTCTCATAGAAAGTCACCAAATATGATTCTTGGCCTTTGATCCTTACAGATATAATAAGCTTGCCATATAAAACCTTGTCATCAATTCCATTAATTCCATTAAGTATTAAAAAGTATAGGTTACTTAATATATTACCTCAAATTTGTGCAGGGAAAATGGATAATTTGATTTCTCAGCTTTCTTGTGACTGTATTCTGTTAAATTAAGTGTTGACAGAGAACAGTGTTTGGTTTCGTAGTCCTTAATGCATGTTAAATCATTTTGCAAGAGAAGATATCATCCTGCTTAAACTGTGAACATTATTTTCTTCAGATCTTTGATTTTTAATCTACTAAGTAGTATGCTGAGTACTTCAAAAGGAAAAAAAAAATCACAAAGAGGATATATTAAAAATCTTCATATTATGAAATATAAATTAACCTAATGCTATGAAATACTTAATACTGCTGCTTACCACATATTAGTATTCTTTTTTAGTAACATTAGTTGCATGATAAACACCAAGACATGCAAATACACACAATTCCTTATCATATTTAGTATATAGAATGCTTACTTTTAGTTTCTTGATAATCTGAAGTTTCTCAGCCATTCCACTGATATAATGGATGCCAAGTTTATAAGGATACACTCTTTGGAAAGTTATTACAAATAATAGTTTAAATACTTTCCTATACACACTAGATAAGGTAAATAAACTTGAAAATGAAATGGATTCTAACCCTAGATTCCGTTTTCTTGACACTGTACTTAGATTAAGAAATACAGTAAAACATCCAGTTGTTATTCTCTAACTCCTGTATTGACCCTAGCTCATTAATACTAAATGTAAAAGCATCTAATAATCCTGTTTGGTATTTTTTTAGTGTAATATTATTACAGTGAATGGGAAAACACCATCTGTGAGGGAAGAAAACAGAATCTTGATATTTAAATTCATGAGCTTAGAGGTGAAGGTAGTATATGGTAGATCATGATATAGTTCAACTAATATATCAGAGTATTACACATTTTAATGCATTTCCTAATAAAATTTTAAAGGGCTGCCATTTTGATTGAAAATAGCAGACTTTGGGAGCTGGCCATTTTCCTGAAAAAAAGAAGCTGATGTCAAAGGTTAAGAATATTTTCAAGTAGAATTTATTTCATGTGCAATTTATTTGCAAACGTGTATCAAGCTCTTAACCTCAATCACGCATAGCAACCCCTTTAAAAATATTGCCATCAAGAAACACAAATGTCATTACTTTTTTTTGCATTTCTGTTTCATACTGTTTAAGACTCTTGACAGGCCACCATTTTGAGCCTTCAGCCAAAAAGCACGTTTAAGTATACATTATTTTAGGCTGATCAGAGTGTTAACACCTGTCTACTGAACTTGTTTTTTCTAAAAGAGGCCTTTTCTTGCTAAAATTATCTGATATGTAGACATAGGCAAGTGTGTTTATTAAGGACTATACCTTTGATATAAGATAATAATGTATATGATATTAGCTCCCTCATTAATTTCTGTGGCCAAAGGAATATGGCCTTGGGGTATATAGATCAGTAGAAACCTATTAGTTTGAAAATACATATAGGCTAGGAAGATGCCAGAGTGGAAGTTTGTGAGAAATTTAGAAGAGCAGATTTAATTTCAACCCTTTTCTGCAACACTTCTCTGAGACTGAATTCATATTAACCAATCTCAATGTTTTTCTTCTTTTACCAGACAGGTATTTATTATTCTGCTGCTACTATTTCAGAACTGGTTTAGTAGTTTCTTAATACAGTAATCATGCACATGTATATAAATTAACATGATAGATACTGTTGTTTTATTAGAAAATAATAGCAAATATAGTTTTGGAAAACAAAAATATGGAAGGATTTCTGTACCTCATTTTCCATGTGAGATTAAAAAGTGCTTGTCCTACCAGACGTAGGAAGTTGATGTGACAATTTTCACAACACTAATCTGCCTAAATGAATGAAAAAGTATAAGTTATTCATTATTGATTGGGAGGAAAAACTTTAGACATCCTCTGATCATTTGCTGTTGTGTTAATCCAGATTTGGCAGACTGACATTTATTCAGAGATCTTGAAAGATATTTGAAGTCACCCAATATGTTTCAGTTGGAAGAGACCTACAGTGATCATCTAGTCCAATTACCTGACCGCTTCAGGACTGACCAAAAGTTAAAGAATGTGATTAAGAGGCATTTGGGCAATGCCCTTAAACACTGACAGGTTTGGGGCATCAACTAGCTCTCTAGGAAATCTCTTCCAGTGATTGACCGCTCTCCAAAAATGCTTCCTAATGGAAAGTCTACTGTTTGCCATGAACCTAGGGGCTTTGCATGTCTTGCTATCTCTCCTATGCTAAATCCTCACGCTTTTAGTATTACTGCTTCTCCCTGAAACAATCTCAATTGTTTTGTGTTGAGGGCTCATTGTACCTTTCTCTCTCTCCTTCTATTTTGTCTTTTCCTCTCTCATTTTTTTTATTCCTCACCTCTTCTTCCTTTCATGATAACTGATGTATGTGTATCTTATCTGAGATATCCAGCACGTTAAGCAGAACAAAATATGATGTGTACTGACATGTGAAATGAGCCAGGAGTTTTTGATGCACAACAGACAGCTTGAAACTACAAATTTTGCTAACTAGATGCTGATGCCTTAATAATCTAAACTGGATTTAATTCGTTTTTGCCTAGAACTTCATGAAACACCAGTGTGATTCAAACTATGCACAAGATTTCTCACTCATGATTAGCTCATGGAGAACACCACATAGTATTGCTAATTCAGTCAGCGAGTTTAATTAAATAGAAATACATTTTTAAAATGTATTTTAATTTCTTCAGCTACAATATGTGGAATTTGTGTTAGAACAGAAAATTATGAAATACCCAGTCTTCCATTGCAATGCAGTCTCCTCAGCTTAAGAGAGTTTGCTTTGCAGTTTATTAATAGAATCAAATTTTCCAGATAAAACAAGTTTTACCAACTTCCTCATGGACTACAAGTACCCAAGTTAGAGATTAATGAAGTCCTTCACTCGAAGTACATAGTTATTAATAGCACAAACCTTACTACTCTTAAAGTCTTTCTGCATTGCCCATAGCTTTTGTGCATGTATTAATTGATATTTAATATTCGCATTGGCAACACACAAGATGCAAGTAGCATTTAACACACTCAGAATTCCTAATAACTATATATCTACAGTTTTAATTTAAAAGAATTAATATAATATTCCTGGAGTAGAAACAATAATAATGAATCAATAAGCACATTTTTAAAGTGAACCCTTAACTTAAAATTTAAATCACAGGTTCTGAGTTGGCTGCTTCCATTCAGGAGTGAAATTTGAGTTTATGAAATATTAATTTCTGGAAAAGTCAGCTTCAAGATGTGTAGAAGTCAAAAAGACGTAATTAAAAGTTACAAGTTATTACAAAAGAGAGATAAAAAAGCAGAGCACATTGTTATGCTGCCACAAAAGTTCGTGGTTTGCCAGTTTCTTTAATAATGTGTGTAGTTCTGCTCTGTTCACAAAAAGAATCTAGCAAAACTGAAAGGTTCAGGAAAACCTGACAAGGATGATAAAAGATACAAATCTTCTGTCATAAGCAATAATTAACTAAGCCAGAGTTCCTCAGTCTAAAAAACAGTTAACTAATGGAAAATATGACTGAAATCTAGGGACTTGGTATGGCAGGACTCAGTTATTACTTTTTCTCTTTCAGTAGAAGAATTAGGGGGCACTGAAAGAAAGAAGTGAATGGAACAAAATGAGTGAAAGCAAATGAAACAATGGAAGCCAGATTTCAAACAAACAGAAGGAGTTAGGTTTTCATATGCAGTGAGTGATAGGCCAAATTTGTTGTGAAAATATATTGTGTCATCGATAAATTTACCTAAGTTCAAAGGAAGATTGAACTTGTTCATAGAAGATAAAGTCCCTGAGAACTGCAAAATGCATGGAAAATACATCCACCTCAATGTCCCTGATCTGAAAGCTGGACATTAGCAAAATATTAAGGGGAATGACTAGATATTTGAAAATAGTCTTATGGTTTGCTCCTTAGGCATTGACTTATGGCCACAGTCAGACATATTTTGTCTAAGTTAGACTCTGGGAACTAAATTCTCCTGCTTCCTAGCCTTCAGCTGCTTCTCTGAAAATGATTGAGTCTCCCAGATAGATATTCCATGAGATCTAGAAGACAGACAGATACACTGCCGTATGCAATTAAAACCTGCTCTAATTTGATACTCAGCAGAACATAGGGATCAGCGTCTAAGGGTAGTATTCAATTGCCTGAACATTGAGATTTTGCTTCTCTCATGGGCATGGGCCTGGCAGATACAGCACAAAATCTGCATAAGCATTGCACTCTGGCCTGACTGTGATGTCGCTGTGATCAGTGAGATCACAGGATCATTCAGATGCATGTAGACCTCAAAAGGCCTCTACTCCAGCCTCCTGCCCAAAGCTGGGTCATCTATGAGGCTAGACCAGGTTGCTTAGTCCAATGGGATCTTAAAAACTCCCAGGGTGGTTTACAGCATTTCAAAAGCCAGTAGATACCTACATAAAGGCAAGTGAATCACTTAACATTTACAGCTTTTAACCTTCTTTCTTGGAAATGTAGTAGAATATTCTTTCAGCTCTGTGCACCGAGCATCTGTTTTGGTAACTACTGGTTATAGTTTTGATGCCAATTGTAAAGATGGGTACGTTATCTAATTTATCAATCCCTAATTTTGGCAATAAACCACAAAACAATAGATTCAAAACTGGCACAAGCAAATTCTTTTGGTTTTTGTTGTTTGGGGTTTTTTTTG
>NW_009732271.1:3997-7144 GCF_000703405.1 Apaloderma vittatum | reverse complement strand
AAGTGAAACAAATGAGCTCAGGAAACACTTATGGTGATAAAAACCCCCATGTGATCAGATTTACAACAGCCATATACCACGAGAGCTTGACGTAGCGGATTTTTCACTGCTAATGGCAGTGGGGTTTATTTTAAGCCTGTTTTTTTTTCTTTTTTTAAATTAAAAAATTTATTACAAAAACCAGTAAGGCAGTTTCTCAATTGTCCATCACTGCAAGCCAAACAGTTTTCAATCCTCTTTAATACAATGCAGAACTAAATTCACACAGGAGCCACACTCTGGATCCAGAAGCCCTTAGAGAAATGAAAGGGTAAGGCAGGGAGCAGCAGCAGCACCTCTCTAACCCTGCACACCGTTAGCGTGAGGTGCATGAACACCACTGCAGTGGAGAAGGGAAATAGGAGTTGTCTGCAGTTTAAAATAAAGTAAGTTTACACTTTCTTCTCTAATAATCTGGAACGTTTCGGTCTGATGTGCCTCAGCAGACTCGAGTTTTAGTTTTGAGAGTTTTGTTGGTTTTTTTTTTTTAAACCATGTGAAATTTTTCGCTGTCAAAAGACAGACTGTTTTTCTTCCCCAAAGAATTGCGAGTCATTGAGTAGTTCTCCGCTTTCAGAAGTCAGGCACTAAAGCAGTCCTACTCCCCAAGAAATGCCTGGTAAGAGACCATTCTTAAAATGCAGCTTAACACTGGCAGTACTCGATGGTAGGTGAGGTGAGGGAGGTAACGATAGCCAACTTCCCCAGACATTGCACAACTTCTCTCAAGCTTGTTGTTTTTCTGTTGTTGTTGACTGAACAGAGATGGGGGGCAGCGGAGGGAAACAAAACAAAACACAACCTATTGCTTAATGTAACAGAACTGTGGTTTCTTGTTGCTTCAATCTTTCCTTTCTTCATTCAACACATAAGCGACCACAGCATTTTCTTCTACTATGACAGTGTCTAAAGGAGTCACTGACGCTTTTCCTTAGTCAGTCTTTCTCTTTTACCTTAGTAAAGTCTACAGTTTTCAACTTTTAGTTATTTTAGTGTGGCAAGTAACTCCTCTGCTCACTTCAGGGGGAAAAAACCCCAAACAAACAGCTGTTCTGTAATAGCAAACCCAGATGCTGGTTTCTAAACATGTTACCGGTGACAAGACACTGATTCCTTTTTGTGTGTGCTTGTTACCTACGCAGGACTGGCTTTTCTGAATGGATTAATAGATGCCTCAGAACTACCAAGAGAAAATGAGTGCCCCAAAGGTGAGACCGTCCTAACACCGCAGCGTTTGTGGTGTTCTTTTCCTTGCAGGAAAGGGGCAGGACATACCTGCAGCCATGGTTACCTTTTGTTTTTGGAGTTTAAGAAAGTAAAAAAGATGGAAAAGAGAAAACCATGGGTAGGAATGGAGATGAATGACACTGTGTGAAAAGGAGAAACGTGAGGTCAGTAGAAACGTCATGTGGAGGTTTTTATGATTAGTGATTTTTATGATTATGTTTTTTATTATTAGGGTTTTTTTGTGATTTAGTGATCAAAAATGTGTTTTGATAGCCTGTTTCTTTGATGAACCTGGTTATATTAGATACTACTCTAACGTACCGGCTATTTTGAATAAATGAGCAGCGCAGACATGAGGTGGAACTGTTTCTGATTCCTCTTTTTATTTGTTTTCTTAAGTGCTGGATGGAGTTTGTTTCACATCTGCCAAGAGCACAGGCAAAATGCAGGAAGGTGCAGGGCTAAGGATAAACTGTTGGGTAGGTCCCATTGCTAACAGGCTCAGTAGAAATCTAACAATACATTTTTCAGCAAAGATTTTAAAGCATGTTTTGGTCATATGCAGGTTTTCAAACTATAGTACCTTAACCTGCATTCTCAGCATTCTAGAGTTATTTCTAACATGTCAGCAGTTGGTTTCATCTACATTCTGGCTCAGTTTTCAAGATTTTATTGAGGCAGAAAACCCTATTAACTAATTTTGGAGTTTTCTTCTTTGGTAAAGACTTCAGGCTTGACCCCTAAATCAGTAAAACCATCACTATCTAGAAAATCAGAGTGCCTAGCTAACCTAGTACAGCTCACTCGGAGTCTTGTCCTCGTGCTAGTGGGATATTCAGAGATTTTGCTAAAAGTCCTATTGGTGAATGGCTTAGGGAAGTGAACTTCCCCGCAGCCTCTCCCCACCCCACTTAGCTCCTGCTGTGCCCCGGGCGGGCAGCGGGGACCGTGGTTATTCCTCCCCCAGGAACCTGACGAGCAGAACCAAAGTTCAGCAGCTACAACAGCCGGACTCTCGTCTCCCTCAGAGGTTTCGACTTCGTCTGTGTGTCAGGATGACTCGTCACAAGCTACAGTCCCTGAAAATCACCACCATCCCCCAGCATGGGCACCACTGGCTTTGGGGCCATTTTTTTTTCTGTGTGGGTGGTGTGAATCCCAACAGCTCCAGCTCTGGCTCGTGGAAGAGCAGCACTGGAGCCTCTGGAGGAGGTCCCTTCCGCGCAAGAGGAGGGGAGCCGAGGCGAATTGCGATGCTGCTGTGGAGGGAGGCAGCCTCTGCAGGGTGAGCAACACCAAACCCCCCGGAGCAGGCACCTTCTCAGGCACCTGTGACTAAGGACATGTCGCTGCTGCAGCCTGCAGGCAGCATCCCCAGCAGAAAACAAGCATTTGCAAAATCAAAAGCATGTAGGAAAGATGTAGGGTTATAGATAGGCCATCTACTGCTCACGAAACCGTGAGAACAGGGAGGACGAGGGTGGAGAGAGCATGCGGTGAGGAGTATATGCTTTCTCATCTCCCGAAGTCTCAAAACCAATTTGAAATTCCAGCGTCCTAAGGCACAATTCTTTTGATTAATGAAGATGGTAAACTCCCATCCCTGCTGCCCAAGGAACAGACTTAAGAGGTGACTAATAAGACAGAATAAAAGCAGCGTTTGTTTACGTGGATAACCATTGAAGAAAAACCCCGGAGGGAAGCCAAGCTGTGAGTGCTGTCAGGCTGCTCTGACACAGGCACGCAGAATCATAGAATAATTTCAGCTGGAAGAGACCTTGAAGATCATCAAGCCCAGCCTTTGTCCCAGCCCTACCAACCTACTAAACCGTGTCCCCCAGTGTAACACCTAGTGGTCTCTTAAACCCCTCCAGGGACGGT
>NW_009732271.1:0-3624 GCF_000703405.1 Apaloderma vittatum | reverse complement strand
CGTTCGGGGTAGAACCGAAGGTGAGTTTCTAAGGTTACCACGCAGCTGCCGCCCCAGCGCTGCTGCCGCACCTCACCGCTGGCGCGTGGAACTGCTGGCTCATGGTTTCAAGGTTAAGAGCCGAATTCCCCACAGAGGCTGAGAAAGGAGACAGCTTAAAAATTGGGGCTTTTGCAGAAGTGGAAAACCAAGCTAAAACATGATGACAAGGACCTGTTCCCCAGAGAAACACTAACCATGCCTGCAGCTCTCAGCAGCAGTGGTCAGGCTCTCTAGAGAAGCAAGAACCCGCGTGTCTGGAAATTGAGGAATCAGAACTGGTGTAATTCATCCCTCCACAGAAGGGAGCCCTCCCGTCAAATCATCCCGACAGTTGCGAGGAGGGCTCCAGGTGAACAACCCCTGGCTTTGCACGCTGATCCAAGGGGCTGATGGTGGGGGGAACACCACACACGACACCGCTGCAAGCTGTGGCCCTGATCTCTATTTTGTCCTTTTTTTTTTTATTTTTTTTTTCCTGTAACACGCATAGATTTTAATATATTCTGTTCATAAAACCTTAGGGGGATATTTTAAGGGAACTAGAAGCATGTTTTGTTTTGTCCACCGGTGTAGGTGAAGACCGAACCTGTAGTGGAGTGTTAGTCAATTGTAAACTGTAGGAGATGTGTGCATTTTACACCGACTGAATACAGAAGAGACGAAGGATGAGTCTGCATCATTCCAGCTCCGATAAAGTGCACGGCCTTCGGAATTCCTGTCCCTGCTCATGGAGCCATTTATTGGATACTGCAAGACAAAAGGTTATTTAATCACTGCACCTTGTGCAGTGCACAAGGTGCGCTTGTGCTTCAATTTAAGCTAAATGAATGCTACTGGCCAGCTTTCAGTTAAGCACAGGATAATCTTAATTTTCTGAAAATGTGAAGTTGGTCTAATAAATCCAAGAGGGGAAAAACCCAACTTCCAGTGGCTGCAAAACTACAAAAGACAAAGTAGATAGAGTATTGTAGGTATTCCATATATATAATAAAATAGGCTTCCATATATAATATAATAAAATACATATTAGAGAGATATGGAGCAAAAAAAGGTATCAACTAGATTGTTTTATAAAGAACCTAATTTCTATCTGCTTTTTAGTCCACTCCAAGAGTCCAGAGGAAAAAGCAAACTGAGACAACCCACCAGCAAACCCCAACTCTCCAGGTCACAGGCAACGAGAAGAACCCGAGGGGCACTTACCCCATTTGTTTCCAACTAGCACCGGGCAGGCTGCGTGCTGCCTGCTGTAATCTCCTTCTCCACTTGGGAAGAGGTTGTACCAGAAGACAGCTGTGCCCTGGAAACACCAGTGGAAACCCTCAGCACGTCGCTCTGCACGATGCACGCTTTCGCCCCAGCTTACTTAATGATACTGCAAAGGTAGGTGCGCTTGTATTTCAGATGTTCCTTTTAAACTGAAAGCTCTTCTCCATATTATAACACTTGCTTTCTTAAGGAATGAGTCTCCTTTGACTCGTTCTGTGTCCATATATACTTGGCTGCTAATTTTTTTCACTCCTAAGCCACTGCCATTCAATTCTGTCCAGTTCTAGGAAGCAACATAACGTACTAAAAATGAGCAGCAGGCCAGCAGAGAGAAATCTTATTCATGACCCTTCCGAGGGAAAAAAGCATTACAAGAATGCAGTTTCACTGAGAATTCCCTACAGATGCCTCAAGACCAAATGTACTTAGAGATCTGAGTATTTTCAAAATGTGGTTTGAAGTACTGTCATGAAAGGCTAGGTATCAGTTGAGTCAAGTACTGGAATCACCAGTACTACTCCAGTTGTGCTCCCACTTCTTTACATAAACTCATTTTAAAGGTGCTTCTTAAATGTTTATACATGTGTTATGTTTTGCCGTAGGTGGAGAGAGGGGTGGTGCCACTGGATAAAAATCCCTGCTTACCCTTCTAAGCCACACACTGGCTCTTACTTCAGGAAAGACAGTAGCTCCTCCTGCTGACACATCGCTCATCTGCAAGGAAAAAAGGCACAGGTAGGTCTCAAGCTCATACATTCTCAAGTTTTAGTCAAATATAATTAGGTTTTAATTTTAATTTCTACCTCCCAATTAGCAAGCAATTAGCAGCTTTAAAAAAAGGCTGAAACCCACCCACTCCGTTCAAAGCGCAAAAGCCTGCCTTGCCCCTGGTTCTCAGAACATACTGGCCCAAAGGTTCGTGGCTGAAACTGGCGCCGAAGCTGCTGGCCCAGGGGTCATGGGTCCGTGGGACCCTGACGGAAAATTTCTCCAGCAACCAACGTTGGTGCAATACTGTGATCCCCTTGGCGTCCCATCTGAAGTGCTGTTCTCCTTGGCACTGGGAACATCATGGTTCTCAGCACAGACTGGGCTGAATTCTTGTAGCCACAGTGGGGTCATGGGGCCTGGGGAGGCCAAATTCAAGAGTTCTTGAGGAAACAATGTTGGTGCAGCACCGTGCTCTCCTTTGGATGCCTTTTGCATCGCAGTTGTCCTTGGGGCTGGGGGCTCTGTGGTTCTCAGAAGCTGAGCCCTCAAAATAGCAGCAAATTTTGTGTCAAACACTGTAAAATTGATTTGTGGAGCATTAATAAGGTTCCTGGGAATCTCATTCTATTGTTCTCATGGAATTTTTTTCTCAGGTTTTTAAGCTTTTTAGGACAGCTAAGCTTTCCTTCTTTTGGGTGACTCTAGAAGACTGTTTTTTTTTTATTTTTAAAATCCCTCCTAGTAGCACTAACACTCTGATCACTACCTGGTAGAAGAAACAGAATCAGAGTTCTTAGAAGGTGTGGTGTGTTTTGCCACAGAGCGAATCTAACTGCTTTGCACAAGTCTGGTAAAGGCGTCTGCTTTTGCTCTGACTTGTCTTCTGCCAGTGAAAGGGCTCAGAGCAGGAAACATTTCTGTTAAAAAAGTGAACTCTCAGCCCCTGGTGTCTCTGTCCATGCTGTGGCAAACCTAGAGTGGGAGCTGAGCCGAGAGTTTAATCTTACTGGAGTTGTGGTGAACATTTGCTGCAGTCGGTGCAATTTCTGCTGTGCTCTGCGGTGTATTGGCACTTCTCTTTGATTTTGTGAAAAAAATCCTTGCCTGTTAAAGGGAGAAGAGCCACCAGTTCTTCCACCACGCGCCTTGGTGGAGCTGAGTCCAGCTATGACATTTTATTGAAAGGCAGTGTGTAAAGGGCATCTCGGAGAGATACTGCTTGGGATGTAATTTCTGTAAGGGCAAATTTTGTTGTTCCTAATGCTGGTGAGGAGTCACGTCCTGGGGCTAGAAGTGGAGGTGATTTGGGGTGGGTAGAACTTGGTGTGTGGGAGCTGTGGGAGGTGGGCACCAGGAGTTGTTGCCTGGGGGTCCTGCAAACAGGAGTCGCCCTTGCCCAGCTCCTCGCTGCTGGTGGGCACAGCAGTGGGCGTTCTCTGAGTGAGGCTGACAGCTGGTTCCAGCCTGGGTGATTTCTGAAAGTGCGGTGAGTTCTGCAGGGGATGAAGTGCCTCAGACTGTCCGTTCAGAGCAGCCCATCGTTCCTGAAGACAGACTGAAGTTTTTTCGCATGCCCTCATGAGGTTGCGAGCTCTGCTGGCG
>NW_009732270.1:0-2667 GCF_000703405.1 Apaloderma vittatum | reverse complement strand
GAATCCAGCTCCCTGTATCCATCTCCCCGCTTCCGCCACTGAGCCTGGGGTTTCCCCGGTGCCTCCTGTTCTGCAGCATCAGTGGTGATTGCTATCGGGGGAGTGAGTCGGGTTTGATATTGAGTTGCCATCCCTTGAGGTGTTTACCAGACAGGTGGATGTTGTGCTGAGTGACGTGGTTTAATGATGTTGATAGAACTGGGACAAAGGCTGGACTCGAGGATCTCAGAGGTGTCTTTCAACCCAAAACTGTTCTGTGATCCTATGATTCTATGACTAATCGTAAACCCAGGCAAATGTAGCCTCCACTTCTCATCAGAGAAAGGGGAAAGGGTCTGGGAATTTTAACTTGTTTAGAACACCCAGAAATATCCTGATGACATTGCTGTTCCAGGTATGGAGCTGCGGTTCCTGCCTGGTCTACAAAGCTCTGTCATGGCGGAGCCCACCAAATCTGCACAGCTGCAGGGTCGTCATCGACCACCAAATCAACGCAGCACCAGATTCAGCAGTGGCCTACAGGTCTACTTGGTACCTGAGCACAGGCTGCGGCACCCAGACAGAGTGGCATTTTCTGCAAGAGCATCCAGGGCCAGGGCAAGAGCATCCAGGGAAAAGGCGGACAAGTCTCCCCAGATCCAGTGGAGCTCCAGCTATTGTTGTGGGTCTTAGGATTGGAACTCTTGGCCCCACAACTTCCTAGGAGTTGCCAAGTGGTCATTGTGTGGCCTACAGTTACATCACCATAAAAGTCGAGCTCAGGTTACACCAGGAAAAGTTTAGAGTGGTTATTAGGAATTCTTTCTTTACTGAAAGAAGGGTGAGGCATGGGAACAGGCTGCCCAGGGCAGTGGTGGAGTCACCGACCATGGAGGTCTTCAAAAACTATGTAGATGAGGTGCTCAGGGACAAGGTTTAGTGGTCACAATAGTGATGGATTGGACTTGATGGTCACAGAGGAAGTTTCCAACCTTAAGAATTCTCTGATTCTTGGCCCATATTCTTAGGGGAGCTGTTAATGTCTCTGGACCAAGGATTAGGAGTTGTTGCTTCTCCTGTGGCTTTACAGTTGTAGGAGATGGCAGGTGAGTTCTGCTTGGATTTTTTACTGGTTTGATGCAAAGGGTAAAGCTGAAGCCCAGGGCAAATTGCAGCATAAGGTCCAGAAGTCATTAGTGGTCACAGGCTGACGCTCCAACATGCTGGCATCCAGGGGGCTTCCCTGTCCAAAATCGGAGGTAGATTTGGCCTCCTTGTTCAGACCCGGGGACATTTGCTGTCCCAGCCCATACCTGCGCAGCTAAACCTGGTTTCCTGGCCAAGGACTTGGGTAGACCTGGCCTCCCAGGCTTTCAACCTTTGGTAGACCTGGCCTCCAAGTCTTTTTTTTTTTTAAATGGTAATTTTCCCTACTAATATTTACTAGAAACTGATATGAATGTATAGTAATGTTACATTTTAAATTTTCTAGTAATGTTATTCTTATCATAATTTTCACAGTAAATATAGATAATGTTAATAACAGAAATAATGATACAAAGATATAAATCATTTACAGGCTGGTTAGCTCAGTCAGTTCAGCATAGCTATAACAACGCTAAGGTCACAGGTTCGATTCCCGTTTGGTCCCCATGTGTTGCCTGATCTAGTTTAGAGGTGGCGTCTCTGGCGGCAGGGAGGCTGGATTAAAATGATCTCTAAGGTCCCTTCCAGCTTAGGCCATTCTATGATTCAATGATTTACATTCATATTTATTACTAATATGAAACTATCCCTGATGCAGTATAGAAACAAGACCATTAATTTCTTCATGTCTATATTGTAACATTTACAGAATTTGTTATCAACGGATGTGTTGTGAATTTTAAATTGAAGTTAATCAATTAGTGTAAATTTGAATAAAATTAATTAGCTGTGAATTACTTTTTGCCAGTTCTTAAATAATTACATGAATCCTTAGGGATGGAACACCACTGAAAAATTAATAGTAAATGGGCTCCCTGTGCTGCCCCACTGTTCCCAGCCTATTTCCTATCCCATCACCTTTCCAATGTGATGTTCCAATAAATAATGATGTTGCACTGGAACTTCACTACGACTATTTTGCCTGTGATAGTACACACTTGATTTCTCTCAACTTTCATGTATTTTTCCTTGTTCAGGCTAAAATGACCATCTCTAAATTCATGTTTCAGCAGACTGTCTAGGCCAGTGCACTTCCCATTATGTCCACTTTTTGGTCCCCTTTGCTCTTTCAGAACAGCTCAGTAAAGGCAGACTGTAGTGAGCATCTGCTTGTGCAGAGTGTGTTTAATTATTTAACCTCTGTTGTGCTTGGCTTTTCATTGCTTACAAGGACTCTGCTGAGCCTGTGTGCAGCCAGTTGTCTGAGGACAAAAGGTGGGAGATGGTGCAATGGAACTGTGACATCCGGCTGCAGAGATCAGGGAAGAAGCCTGATGTAAGGAGAGTGATGGAAGTGTTAGTGGGACAGTGACAGAGATGGTGGGTTTGGGGGTGTGAGGAGCAAGGTTATTGATGGACCTCAAAGATACAGCTACTCCTGCTGGTCCAGACCTTCAAAGAGACACTCTGAAGCATTACCTCTTGGAGGATGCTGTTCTAAGTTCTTCTCGAAAAGAAAAAATAAATAAAATATTCCCTTTA
>NW_009732269.1:0-20773 GCF_000703405.1 Apaloderma vittatum | reverse complement strand
CTCCGGGCTCTGACATGAGCCTCTTGGGTGTCTGGGCCGAGAGACGTAGTGAGTCCCCGGGAAAGCCACGGCCTCGATGCTTTACTTGCCCAACTCCTCTGTTTAGAGCAGGGGTGGCCGACTGTGAGATCTGGCCCCTGCTGGCAGCCGTCAGGTTCTGCGTGTTGCAGGAGGGGAGCTGTGAAGGAGGTTGCAGAAATAGCTGGGAACTGGTCGGCTGTGTTAAAGCAATACACGGTTGTGCTGCCGTGGCGGTATTATCCGAATTCCCAAATGCCTTCCCTCGCCACAGCAAAGACATCGAGGTGCTGGAGTGTGCCCAGGGAAGGGCAATGGAGCTGGGGAAGGGTCTGGAGAACACGTGTGATGAGAAGCAGCTGAGGGAACTGGGGTTGTTCAGCCTGGAGAGAGGGAGGCTGAGGGTAGCCCTTACTGCTCTCTACCACCACCTGACAGGAGGGTGTAGCGAGGTGAGGTGGGTCTCTTCTCCCATATAACAAGTGACAGGACAAGATGAAATGGCCTCGAGTTGCACCAGGAGAGGTTTAGATTGGACATCAGGAAAAATGTCTTCACCAAAAGGCTTGTCAAGCTCTGGGACAGGCTCCCCAGGAAAGCAGTGGAGTCCCCAGCCCTCGAGGGATTTAAAAGCCATGTCGATGTGGTTCTCAGGGTTGTGGTGGCCTGGTGGGACTGGCATCGCTGGGTTAACGGTTGGACTCGATGATCTTAAAGGCCTTTTCCAACCGAAACAATTCTGTGATTCTGTGATTCCGGGAATAAAAATGCCCCCCAAGCACACAGAGGCACACCCCTGATGGAAAGTCTTTAAGGTCTTTTGGGACCGTATAGCCCCTAATACAAGGGTGCATCATCTCCACATTTAGTTCTGCACTGAGTCCGGTAAGAAAAATACACAAATTTCATGGCAGTGTAGCAGGAGCATTAAGCTGAGGGTGAGGAGGAACTAATGATAACACTCTCAGGTGGTTTTTCCCCTTCCAAGGTCACGCGCATAAATACTTTGAATGCCAATGATGAAATGACACATTCCTGATAATTTCCCTCTAATACAGAAAAGTTATGCAGCATTGGACATGCGGGAAATATGAAAGATCCTGCTTCCATGACCATCATGTTACAAAAAAACATCTGTGGTTTTCTAGGATCTGGCTGCTTGAGGACCAGCCAGACTCTCCAGCACGTTTGGCCCAGCAAAACTTTCAATCTTCTCTGAGGGTCAAGGTCTGGAGAAGCCAGAATTTCACAGAGAATAAGTAAGGCTGTTTTAAACGAAGTCTTGGCTGGGATTATCAGTTTCTGTGGGAATATGAAATTGGTGGTGTCGCTCCAGAAGGTACCAGAGTAGCTACAGGAGATTTCTCTCTGTCATATAAGACTTTGTAGAACCCATAGAACGATCTTTCAAAACAAAAATTTTAACTTCAGGCGTTTAAGATTCACTTTTTGATAATCAGCATCTTAGGGGTTTTGTGGTTTAATACGTCCCTTGCAGGGCGAGAGGCGGCCGGTTACAGGGCTGCGTTGCAAGTCCCGGTCGCTCAATACGCAGCAAATGCTGCCCCTGGTGTTTCAGAGGAGGAAATATCCGAAATTCAACCCTCGGCTTTTCAAGTTTGGTCCAGAAGATGCTGGCAAACGTTACCAGCCCCCGGATACCGCTATCATTTTTGGTTTGGCTAGTTGTCAGTTTTCTTGGAAGCAAACGGTTCTCAACATCATTGTAACATCGCTTGCCATTCGTGTCACAGGCGTTAAATACGCACGAGATAAGACATTAACATAACAGGTCCTGAATAACTATTTTCTTTCCTTCTGTCTATATTAAATTGTGACCTTTTTACGTGCTATTGTAATTTCACTTGAGCTGTCATGCTCAAGCAATTTTTTTTCTATGTGAATTCACTACTGCCATTGGAGCTCTGAGTTCTCTAATTCTGCAGCCCCTTCCAGGTCAGCAAAGCACATATTTGTGCCGGATTCACAGCCAGGAATTCTCACCGTTGATGCCCCACTGTGCTAATAACTTTCCAAACACGGAACGAAAAGACTGTGCTGAATGTATGTTGCTTAAAAAACTTGAGTACATCCTTAAATCTCAGCTCCTAACTCCTTCATCTGCATTTAGAAACCACGTATTGAATTACTTCAAAGTTACAGTAACTCCGCCAGAATGGCACATGCTTAAGATCAATGCTGCAGAGGATTTTGCAAACTGGAGCTTTGAATTTTCAGCCATTTCCATTATTTGCTTTTCAGAGAGGGTTCTTAGCCATTTTCACTGACTACACACATCTCTTTCCTGGGGTATCCTAAGTGAGGCAGGCTCGTGTACTGTGCCGCTCACGTACCACACAGCTCACTTGGTAAATCGTTTCATTTTGGTGCAGTGTGACTGCACCTGAGTGAGTTTTCTTGTCTTTAAATTTTGGGCACAAGGTGCATGTAATTACTGCTCTGTTTAAACTGTAAAATACAACACACACCATTTTTTTTTATTAAATTAAGAATGCAATCCCCAGACCATTAAAAAGAAACTATGCCTACATCTTATTTAATAAACAGGGAAAACCAAAACAAAGCAACTACATGCCATCACTTACTACCTAGAAAAGTGGTTATTATCAGGTTCTTTCAGTACCATTTGACATATTTCTCATATTATTCCTTGGCTGATAGATCCTACTTTCTTCTATTATTTTGTCTCACCTCTAAATTCAGATAAGAAGTTAGTATTTCTTATTTCTCAAAGCAGAAAGTGAACTTTAAAAACTCTCTTTTATGTGCTGGATATTTCTCTTGGAGTGGTATTGTATTTACATGCGTTTATCTAGCACACCCACTCTGTTTATCCAGACAGACTTAAAGAAGGATAAAACTACAAGTCCTTATTTATCCACATAAAAGTAAACTAGAGGAGTTAAGCATGGGAATTGTCTGTAATTGCCTACTGAATTGCTAGAAATAGCTGCTGTTTGGAAACAGAAGCCTTCACTGTCAAAAAAAAAAAAAGAAAAAGACAGTAATGGCTATCTCCTATTAGCAAAGTTTACCATCCCATTTGATCCACAAATGACTTTCATTCCAAAAACTGGGACACAGGGAGAAAAATCACTTCTTTTCATACTTCACTGCAAGAACTGGACATAGAATATAGACTGAAAAGGGCCTTCCCTCCCATAACTGCATCACATTAGTAAGCCTGATCCTGTGCATAAAATACCTGGTGTGAACTTTATCATTATCCCAGTCTCCAGTTGGAGAATTTAAACTAGAGCAGATTATTGAAACACTACAGGAACAGAAGTAATTTCCAACTATGATCATTAATCACTCCCACCAAGCCTAATCACGTACTGAGCTCTCTATTGTTCCAGGTACTTTATCTTAATGAAAGCTACTACTTCAAAAATTAACACTAAAGACAATTAAAAATGTCCTATCAGAACAAACATATTCTGTCACCCCCTGACTCCACTCAAATTCTCTAATGTGGAAAAGGAAGTATGGACTTCTCCCAATATTATATATTTGCACTTATTTTTTTTTCCCCACTAGAAATATTCTTACTGAGTATTTCTGTATATCAAAAGTCACAGGGGGCAAGAATCGTCTTTGTACTTCACGGTGTACAAGTACTAGCATTTAGAGCCTGTCCTGGAAAATTTGATTTAAATTTTTACATTTACGGCTCTTCTAAGCAATCTTTCTATTTCCTGTGGTGAAGACAAATGTAAACATGATGTAACGATATTTCACATGCTCTGTCTTGTAGAAACTCTTCAGGTAAAACAACAGCCACAAAATTATTATCACTTCCTCCAATCTCGGTGAGGGCAATATCAAAGGTTAAGAGAGACTATACACACAAACATTAGCACGGCCTCTGCCAAGCCAGATCAAATATCAGTTTCCTACTGAAATAGAAATCAGTGATGTCAGTTCTAGGCATTTTCTTAGTCCAGCTGGTAATGTCATAGACAAGATCAGTAAACCTATGGAGGCACTTTCTTTCAAGAAACTTTAACATAGTACATTAGTATCCCTGTTGGAGACAGAAAAACACAGATCTAGAAAAAAAATGCCTGCAGGAATAAGAAAGACATAGAGAGCTGCCGAGGGTTAGGGCTGAGCCAGCCACTAAAGGCTGACAGATGCTCTGTAACCCCTCGCCCTTCCCAAAACAGGAAGGAAAAGGGAATAAGGTGGAGAGACTTACAGATTGGAAAAGAAAGCTAAACCCAGCCTTAATAAACAATAATAGTACCAATAAGAAAATAACAAAATAATGAACTATATACATATATATGCAAACCCAGTACTGAACCCAACTCCTCCTCCAATAGCAATCCCCACTGATGCTGCAGAGCAGGTGGCACCAGGGAAGTCCCAGGCCCAGCAGCAGAGGGGAAGTGGACACAGGGGCTGGATTAACTTTTTAGTGATCTGAGATGTGGTAGATATGAAAAAATAAGTAAAAGTAGTAACTGGAACAATTTGCCAACTTTCATTTTCAATCAAAATGCAGGTATTCTTGAAATATGATCCGTAACCAGCAAGCCAAATTTTATTCTGTAACTCGGTAGCAAACAGGTTAAATGTGTCAAAATGAGAAACTGACTGCTCACGTTGATAGCAGTTTTTTCAATAAAAATCATACAATTTCAAGAGTTTTCAGAAAATTCAGAAGGTAGCAGAAACTATGACAAGTCAGAAAGGCTCTGGGAGGGCATACTCCATTACGTGGTACCAAATCATTTATTTTAAAATGGTCTTCCTTTGTAAAGTTACACAAAACATAAATGTTCTTTTGTTATTCCAGAGAAGCAAAAAAAAAGTGTACAGAGGTTTTGTTAGCAGAAAGAAGTGGGCCATCAAGGGACATGATTTTTCCTAAAAGGGATATATTTAAGATGGATTCCTGAGTACTTCTAAGTTGATGAGGGTGTTCTCACCAACATTCCCAGAAGAAAGAAAAAGCAGGGATTTCCTTCAGCTTTGGTAACCAGGGAGATAGGTATAAAATATATAAAATCTCAGAATACTTACATATCTAACTCACAGTTAAGGTATGGAAATAGTATCTTCAACGTAAGTTTTCTTGAGAGTAAATCTTAATCTGTTTACTGGGATTTTTCATCTTGGTTTGTAAATGTATCTGTATTTTTATCTGTATCACCAGGGAGAACTGGTGATATTAGCTCATTCTAATAGCATATAAACCATTGCTGCATTTCAACCCCTTAAAATATACAGGCAGTTAATTTCTTACAATGATTGCTGGGGAAAGGGTAGTGAATGATACATTTAAGGTACAGCTCCCATGGAAAAAAAGCCAACAGATGTTCACCATTAAGCGATGCACCTGGCAGCAGCTGCGTAGCCCATCAGTGTATCTGTTACCAGGAGAGTGGCACAAGGAATGCTGAGATTTCTTATGGACAAATCCAGGAGAAAATAGGTTACATTAGTTTTGCTTTGGGGAGAGCAACTTGTTAAAGGAATCTAGAGCATTAAAAATATCTTCCCTTTCACTAAGCTGCTCAGCCACAAGAGACTAATGAAAGAGCGTGTGCACACAGCAGGACGCAGAAACAGTTCCTGAGTGGATTGAAAGCCCTGCGCCCTGCATCGTATCTTAGGCTACATCTTATCATTTTATACGCAGCACACAGTATGGGGACAGAACCACTGAATGGTTTAAAAGGGACTTTTAAAGATCATCATGGCCACAGACATCTTCCATTAGATCAGGTTGCTCAGAACCTCGTCCAACCTGACCTTGAACACTTTCAGGGAGCGGGTGTCCACTTCTCTGGGCAACCTGTGTCAGTGTCTCACCGCCCTCGTCATAAAAAATTTCTTCCTTATGTCCTTCCATGGCTACCCTCTTTCAGCTTAAAACCATTGCCCCTTATCCTGCCCCTCAGTAAAAATGTCTCTCCATCTTTCTTACAGTTCCCCCTTATGTAATGAAAAGTCCCAGTAAGGTCTCCTCGGAGCCTTCTCTTCTCCAGGCTGAACAACCCCAGCTCTCTCAACCTGTCCTCACAGGAGAAGTGCTCCATGCCTCTGATCACTTTTCTGACCCTCCTCTGGACACGCCCCAACAGGTCCATGTCCTTCCTGCACTGAGGACTCCGGAGCTGGACAGAGCACTGCAGGTGGGGTCTCACCAGAGCGAGCAGAAGGGGAGCATCACCTCCCTTGACCTGCTGGCCACGCTTCTTTTGATGCAGCCCTGGATAGGGTTGGTTTTCTGGACTGCAAGCACACATTGCCAGGTCACGCTGAATTTTTCAGAATTGATAATGTAGTACTTAAGCCTTCCTAACTCCTCAAAAATCTAATCCCCTAGCCCCAAAGAACTCTGATTTTGGCTTCATGCAATTCAGGTAAGCCATGCATCACAATTCTGAGTAACTCCTACTTTCTATTAAGTTACGCTGGCAGAATCCTTGCTTATCCTGCACGGCCACACTACTCCATTCTCTCATTTTTTTTTTCAGTTACTGCAAGTATTGGCCACTGTTTGCGTAATAGACTTTGATGTTTAAAATCTCAGTAAATTGCCCCAGCTGCTTACTGGAGACAGCACTGTGGGGCCAAGTGTTCACTTGGTTGGCTAAGCCAGACCTGGTCTGTATGACCCCTATAATGTGACTCATCACCTGCTCTCTGAAGGGAGGAACGACTACTGTGCTGCACACGTAGTCAGGACTGCGGAACATTTCCTCTGTTGCCTTGCAACAGTCTATACTGACACCTCAGAGGCGAAACACATCTTTGCATTTTGGTCCCATTTATTGTAACAAGGTAAGATGCAAGTCATAGGTTCTGGTGTAACATAGCTTTACCTTTCCAAATATGCCTACTTCAAAAGGTATCTCCTACCTTCCCTGTGATGTTGCTCAATAGAAACAGGTGGAAGTTTTATTTTACAAGTAAACAGATACTAAGATATTATTTTTAAGAACAAAAGGAAAGTTAAAGTGACCTATGAAGTAAGATGGGAGGACTGATTTGGTGAGACTTGGGGTTATTATTGACACAGATGAGAAAAAAAGATAAATCACATTCTCCCACAGTAGTTCAAAGGCATATGGATTTAAGTATCACACAGCCTAAAAAGAATCTTGAAGACCAAGCAGAGATAAAGTGCACGCAGGTAAAGCAGGTTGTTCAAATTTTTACAACATGTCTTCCAAAGAGCTATGATGATGACTTAATCCATTTTCTCTTCTTGGAAATTGTCTGCATCATTCATGTAGTCTTCAAGATCATCATATCTCTGCAAATAAAATAGAACCTGTATTATTTTATCAATGTTTAATACCTGAATTACATAAAGACTGCTTCTTTTTTCTTTAGTACATTAACAAGCATGACAATAACAATTCAGAAGCAGTGATGTATTAATAATTCAAAGTACTTCAGTGTAAACAGAAGAGTAAAGATTTCTTGCAGTGCCTCACGTACGTGTTGCCATTCTAAGTTACAGCTTGAGTTTGTTGTCTAGCTGCTTTCTTATGAAACAGGAACACAGCCCAGAGATCACGCAGCTGTCAAAAAACTTCACACCAGAAGCTGACACAAACTCTGTGTGAACACAGCAGCATACTGTCTGAGAGACTGGGTCAGCAGAAGTGGATGAGTTATATTCCTGAAGCCCAGTAACTCAGAACTGATCAATTACATCAGACATTTTATCACCCCTTACTTCTATCTACTTGGAAAAGAACACATCAAGTAACTCAGCTGTACCTTCTGAATCCACCCACTGTCTTCCAACTGGCTGAAAAGCCGTTCGACTGTGTCTTTGACTGGCTCATCCTTGACACCATCCAACTCAGCAACGGAGCTGCAATCCATGTACAACTTGTATTTGAAGTGCTTCAGATTATGATAAACTCTTGTGCGATCTGCACACACCGTGCCAACCTTCAACACCTAGGCCAAAGGGAACAAATCATTCTCTCTGATGGAACTGTGATTATCTTGACAATATAAAGAATAGCCAAGCCAGCCTAGTAAGATTTTTTTGACTAATGAAATAAACAGCATGACACTACATGCATAAAAGCAATGCAAAACCACGTAGTTTTCACAGACACAGAACAATTTTTGAGCAAGCAGGCCACCGGCACGTCTGTGCAATGGCAGCTTAACAGTACTGTTTTCATGCAAACATAATCGTGCTTAGGATCGGTAGTATCTTTCCTATGTCCTGGTGGAACTCTGTTACAAAATGACTAACATTTTAGACAACCAGCATATTGTGAAAGCAGAGGAAGAGAAAATATTTGATTACTTTTAATTAATATGTAGCACTTCCTAAGGACGTGAAATGCCAGTTCTGGCATTTTGTAGACTGTATAATATTTAACATTTCTTCAAGAAATACATATGGATACAAATAGACATATGCCTAGAAACATATATTTAATAAAGATATAGAAATATAGGATTTCACAAAGATAAAATGTAAAAATTGGAGATTTATAAAGTGCAAATGTTAATCTGCAACTGTCTGGGAGCTATAGCTAGGCCATAATGTAGAAATCAAAGCCTCTGTATCTCCCAGTTGCTATCAGCTTTACTTCTGCAGTTTCCATGCAGAAAAGACAGAACTGTCAAAGTCATCTTTACAGCAGTATTTCTAGATAAACAACTGGCAAATACACATTTAAATACACAATCAGAGCATGGATTAGATTCATTATCGTCTATCAGCACTAACGCTAAATAAACACAACTATTTGCACGTATCTTGAATGCAGATTTTATACAAATACGTGAGGTGGTGAAGGTGTTCACCTGAAAATATTGAGCAATATATTGGTTACAAGAATCTTTGGCAGTTCTAAATCTTCACTAAGAGCATGTGAAATCGGAGGCGTGGGGAAGTGCCATGGGTTTGAGTCTGGCGAGGTTTCCTGGCAGTGGAGGGAGGCTTGTGGCCGCGTGGTTCTTTGTTGCCAGCCCGGGCAGCCGGCTCAAACCACAACAGGAGGGAGAAAGAGTCAAAGTACATCTGCATTTAAGGACAGTTAGTTTTGTTCCATTGCTGCAAGACTAGTAGTTCAAGTACATACAATGCCAGATCAGAAGACCTGATCGCCTGTAAATGACCTATGGGTGCAACAATTACTACTCCAATCCACAGAGACAAAGCCCATCAGGTAAGAAATCTCCATCTGGCTGGTTTTTGGATGTCAGGTTTTGTACACTCAAAATTAACATAATTAATACAGGTGTAAAGAAAATAAATTCCTTTAGTTTTTATTAAAGAAAACCATGAACTTATCCTTCAAGTGCAGCAGTGATTTGGACTGATGTCTGTCACACCTTTGTGAGCAACTAGCAGGTAGAGGCCAAAGTTCTTTGCATCAGTAATGCAAGCTGCAATTGCACTGCTCTTTCGGATTACACACACGTATATATATAAAAATACAGCCAAGCTGTACATTGCAAAATGATTTCTTCTGAGCTGCAACAGTGATACCCTTTACTGCTGCCATTGGTAAAAATCTGAACACTTTTCTTAAATTATGACAAGGTTAAGTTTTAATCAGTGCTTAGAACCTGCGTTTTCAGGAAGCTCTTCCAAATGCGTGACCAAGTGTTTGCATCTGTGAGCAGTTCCCCAAAACACTTGGCCTACTTGTACAGCCTGGCACTAGCAATATCTACTGACAATGACAGTAACAGAAAAGCATATTTATAAATATTATCTAAACTATATTTAGATTTATATGTATTATATATTTTCTTAAACAAACATAGTTTATTTCTTAAATATATTAAGCAGCAGCTCAACTGCTGGCATAATATCAGAAAGTCAAAGAGACACACTCAAAAGAACTTTTTATCTGACCTACAGCAGATGGTTATTAACTGAAATTTTAGCCATCTTGAGATAAAAAATTCCTACTACTATATCACAGTTCTCTACTGATCACATATATACACCTATATGTAGCTCCATTTTTTACTGTCCCTAAAACAGAAATGCTAAGGCTCATGTTTGGTGCTGTGGGTGCTTCTGCAGTGCAAGATCCACCAACCAATGGACAACCTTGATTCATTCAAATTTTCAGAACAAGAACAGAGGTGCAGTGTTTTATAAAGCATTTCATAACCTTTCAAGTATCCCAAGCAATGAGGTGCAGCATCTGGAACATTTATGTGGCATAAAGTAGGAGATACTATCTTGCTTCAAACTGATGGCCCAGCTCTTCCTTGTAATAACAGTTAGCAGGAGGTATTTAGGAAGTTAGTGTAAGATGCAGGACAAATACCAGAATGATCATAACATTGCCATACAGCTTCCAGCAGTCAACACTGAAGACAGTCTGTATCAACCCAAGTATCATGTTCCATAGAGTGAAAGAAGCCTCTCCCAAGAACTTAATCCCCTTTGGGACCCACTAACACTTCATTTCCAAAGTATCTTGTGGCAATGAGTTTCATAGTTCATTTACATGCAAGGTGTAGAGTATTTCTGCGTTGGAGAGATGCCTGCCAGAGGCAAGTAGTTAAACGTTGTATAATGTAATTATGTGTTGTGTTTTTAAAGCAAGAGAGATTGTCTAAAAATACAATGCTATTTCAGAATGCAGCTTTGGAAAGAATCTCAGTACTGTACTCATTCTAATTTTTTCCTCTCACAGTTCTCAGTGACTCTGTCCTAATGCTTAACTTATCTACTCAGGCTGGCCGTATCAGCCAAAGTCGTGTTAAATCACTTTGTAGGGAATGCAGGAGCATAGCCCGACAATAGCACAACATGTAGTCACTGAATCCGTGTCCTCCAAGCGCGATTATAAATGCAAGTAGAACACCAAGACCTAGAGCAGAAAACAGTTTATAATCCAGGTGATACAAGAGCAAAGAAGCGTGGGGGACGCCTGTACCTCCCAAACTGCTTGATTTTCCCTGACCATGGAAGAATGAGAATTGGCAGCTACACACAAAACAATCACCGTGAGCCCAAGCAAAACTGGAACAGCTGTTTCTCTTCTCTTTCTACTGGCAAGGCAGAATACTTCAGAGATGAGAGAAAAGGAAAGTTTTATGCAGAAGAGGGTTGGAGGTCTGTTTTTGTTCTCTCCACATCCACTTTTCTCAGGTATTTTCAAATAAAACTTCAGAAAACAGTCCAACTACATGGTTCTATTCAATCTGATCTGCTAGTGCTGAACTGCTTTCTCTTTCAGTCAATTAAGTTCTCTAAGTGCCAGTTTTATGTAGCTCTTTATGCCTTTTTTCTTTTTTCCTCCTTTCTTTTTTTCTCACTTGGCAGGACGAGTTGATCAATGTATTGCCAGCAGAACTTCAAAGGCTACTCGAGACCAGTACCTTTAGCAGTCTAAATTACAGGTCACTATCGGAACACTAATGTTGCATTACAAAGGCACTATCAAAAATTACTGGAAAGTGCTCAGTAACTCTCTCTCCTAGGTCTGTTCTACAGCCCCTGAGCTATACTGAGTATGTATGTGGCAGGCATCTCGCCAGATGTTGGGGTACACAGAGTAAAAAAAAAGCTCAGTTTTTCTACTGTTAAGATAAAGTGGACAAAAATGAACTAGCAAGTTAGGTCAACATTCGTTCAGTAGGGTATTTCAAGCTTTTCCCAAAGTGAAAAATAGCCAGTGCTTTGTGAAGGGTGACATCTGGACAAGAATGAGGGAATTGCTACTGTTATTTCCACAGCTAAGCTGGAAGCTGAATAAAGATTTAATTCTTGTGCTACTTCACTTAACTACTTCTGGTTAGGTAAGGCACACACTTCCCATGAAAACCTGAAAATTTTTAAATTAGTGATCTACATTTAGAGACCCATATGTAAGGAAAAAACGATGACTGCATGACAGCTTGCAGTATCAGTGTTTGATTACCAAGGACTTACTGGACTTCCACAACAAACGAGGGGAAAAGCCTTGCTGTAAAAGCCTAACTCTCTTGACTATCATGCACACACAGACTTATCAAACCGAAGTATTAAAGCCTGCTGCTTAGAAGGGTCTGTAATCTGTTTAAGAAAAACCTGCGACACAGATTTTCCTAGATTCTACATTACACACAGAGCTCAATATGATGACCTAATGATAATCACACTGATGCCCGTCAACTCTCTGATTTAGAATATTTGCAAAGATTCAAACAACATAGGCTCGGGCTTCAGTAAGGCGTAGTGCCAGTTTGATGAGGGCTTCACTTTATCTTTATATAAGAAATCCTATTATACCGCATTTAAAAAAATGCATACCTAACCAATCACTGGTAGCTGTAAATTTGAAGGGAAGATCCCTAAATATTAGGAACATCGAGGTTCTTATGAGTCAAGGTCTTCAAAAGTCTCAGTTGTAGAATATAACAAAACTGACTGTACAAGATAGCCAGAATGACCACCTAGTGCAACATCATGTAACAACAAGAAAGCTATGTTTCACTCCAAAAACATAATTTAATCCAGATTGTCCTAGTAGAGACAACTGAGTGAGCAGAAGATGGAAGACCACCTAAACAGAAACATTTTCTAGTTTGGACATGTAGTTCTTGATAATGCAGTAATGATAAAACCCTTCTGATAAAATGTACTGAAGAAGCTAGGAACAAGTCTTCTCAAAAGGAGATCATCAATTTCAAGTGTCAATGAAAATGAGATGTCAAGATATGTTGTTGGGAGTGAACAGCTATATGAGAAATAGCAGTTGTGAAAAAAATCTTAAGAATGAAGCAGTAAATTCTGACTAGCCTGCACTTGGAACATTGGAATGACAGCAGCACTAGTTCACCCAGCGTCCTGACACAGAGCAAACAAGAACTGCTGGAGTGCAAACAGACTCTCCAAATGCCAAGACGCATGGTAGGCACAGAATTAGCAAACCTAGCGATCCAGTGTAGAACAAACCTTACTTGGAACAAAACAGAAAGCACACTTGTTCAATAAAAATGATTATCTGTTATACGGAAAGTTACTTTTACAATGTTTCTGAAAGCTAATCAATGCAATCTGAGAAAGTCTTAAGGGTTTTCATATGCACACACAAACGTAAAAGACCTTCTAGTGATCAGATTTCAGTGAAAAGGCATTCTGATATTTAGAATAAACGTAAATCTGAGGCAAATGTCATTCTTGATTTAGAGCCTCAGTCTCCTGGCATAATGAGATAGGATCTATTCGAGATTTAAATAAAAAAGCCATAGCACTTCTTAGGTACTTGTTTTTTATGCCAGGCATGTTCAGAGAATCACTTGGTCACATGATTTCTTTACTACAGTTTCTCCTTTCTTCAGTATATACATCCACCGTAGGATTTTCAATCTTCTGTTAAACATTCTCTGACAAAACAAAAAGCTACTTTAAAAATAACCTGTTGAGTGCTTGTATTAGAACATTGGTTAGTATGCGTATCCTCATGTGTGCACAGTCAGCATCTCTTGACACACCGTTTCAGACTGCCTCCCCGTACACCACAAAAGGCAAACATGCTGAGTAGGATGCGCAGGACACCCTGTACCTAGAGCTTCCTTCTTGCGCTGGATGAGATTCAGACTGCGGAGATTTGAAGCAGAGGAAAAACTGAGGCAAGTATCAACTTTGACTTGAGGGTAAGAGTTACTTTATGTCTTAGAGTCCTTTATTTTTTTTAGCATGAAATCCAGCTCATGGGTGGCTCTATCTACTGGCACCTACTGCGGTGTAAGCACATGTGCTGCATCAGGGACTAGTATCAGAGTCATGAGAAAACAGCACACACCAACCATTGTGATGCAGGCAAAAACATGGGTCATCAAAACCCACCACATTTATTTTCCTGATAAAAGTCAGGTTTATTTGAGGATGCTTTTCATTACCTCTTTCCCAACATATAAGAAAGGATGAGAGGTGCCCTCTATTCCTCCTTTTAAGTTTCAGAAAAGGACTTTCTTCATGCTTCCTAGCTAAATCCAAGACTATACTCCTCTAAACAGCAACACGTGCCTTGTATTTTTAAAATTAATAGAGTTTAGACATGGAAGTAAAGTAGCTTAACTCTTGCCTCTAGCATTATAGACATTAGATGTTGATAGAGCTTCTATTCTCTGTAGGATGTTCTGTAACACTAGACAAAGCTTAATAGCAATTATACAGAGTACTTGCTTCAAGTTACCTGCTTGTCATCTGACATGAAGTCATCTGCTTCCAACGTTCTACTATCATAAAGCTTTCCACAGAGCAGCACTTTAAACTTACAATACCGATTCAACCCACAGGCATGGCAAGACATATTTTCTGCATTTTTCATGATTATGTGAACATCTGGGTAACAATCCACACGCTCCTGAAAAACAGATTTCAAATAACAGTAAATAAAAAAATATCTCAACTAGGCTGCTGAGTACTCTGTCCTCGCACAAAATTAGCGCGAGAGAAACCAAAGAGATTAAAATCTGATGTCTTTCACCATTCAGTTGTGAACACATACTATCTCAATCATTCTCCAATACTCAGATCTAGCTGATTAATTTTTTTTTCAGCTTCAGACCTGAAGAATGGCCCCTCCATCCTGGTACTTACTTCTCTCTCTCTCTTTTTTTTTTTTTTGAGGGATTAGGGGTGCAACTCTATCAGTTGTCTGCTTCAAGTAAGTAGACTGTATCTCTCCACTGGCCACACTCCACTATTCCAGTGATGATTAGATTATCACACTAACACTATTCTAGTAATTTGCATACAATGAGGAGGTTACTGTATATTAACTTCATTTTTTTTTAAGTAGTACAGGGTTCATTAGGAATGTACCAGTTTATCTTTTCATGGGAGGAAGAAAAGGTTTTGTTATAACATTTAGCAAGTAACAAAAAACCCTTACCAAGTACTTTGCTGAAGTTAGCAGGAGAAGCATTCAGGCAATGGAGAACAGATTTTGTTGCTACCCAAATGTTTATCTGGTTATAAACACATAAAATACTTCCAATATTTAAAATATCAAAACAAGTTACATAAGGTAAAACCCAATGTGTTTCTATTTAAAAAGTACATATAATTTTAGCAATTATTGTACCTTTACTGAGAATTACATTATAAAAAAAATTGACAGGAGTAATGCGATTGGGAACCCACTTCACTACTGGAAGCAGAAGCTACACACCTTGTATCGATCTTTCCAGCGACTCCTAGAGATTAAGTTCTCAAGTCGAGGCTGAACGAAACGGTCATCCAAATAATGAAGTGACAGCAGCATATCTTGTGCATACTTCTTTTGTCTTGTTCCATCTGTTCAGTGAGAGTCATTACAAATTTGCTGACCGCCCTATGTTGTATAAGTTTCTTCAAATAAAATTTTCAAGGACATTATGCTTCTGCACACTAATCACTATTAGTAAACTAATACTGAATACATTTTGCTACTATTAGCTATAAAAGTGATCTATGCATATTTGCTAACTGGTATATTTACTTCTTCTGCAAGTCATAATCACAAGAGGAACATGAATAAACACTACAATCGAGGTCAAAGTGAAAAGCTGTCATCCCAAACGTAGACCCATTCACTCGATCACTTTTTTTTAAAAGAGTGGAAAAAGGCGTACGGGAGGAAAGTGTCTTGCCTTTTGTCCAGCTTACGTAAGATCTTCGTAATGTTTAAGGAAGGAGGTTGCAATCCATGCAAGCAAATTGCTCTGAGCTGCTTCACAGAAAAAAATTTGACAACTCTCTTCATCACTTATAAAAAACACACAGAAACTGACCTTTACACTTCAGGATCACAGTCAGATGCTCTTCAGTTAGGCAGCGTAAGTACTTCCAAATACTTACTCAAGCAAAAGAAGTAAAGAAGTAGGAGGATGAGTAAAACTACCACTACTCTATAACTGTCTCCCTGTCCTGGTTTCAGCTGGGATAAAATTCATTTTCTTCCTAGTGTTTTGCATTTAGTATAAGAATAACGTTCATAACACACCAATGTTTCAGTTGTCACTACGGAGTGCTTATTCTAAGTGAAAGATTTATCAAGTTTCCCATGCTCTGCAGGTGTACAAGAAACTGGGAAGAAGCATGGCCAGGATAGCAAACTAGCCAAAGGGATATTCCATACTGTGGGGCATCATGTTCAGTATATAATAAACTGGCTGGGGATGGCTGGGGTGCTGCACCGTTGCTCAGGGACTGGCCAGGCATCTGTCCGTGGGTGGTGAGCAACTGCATTGTGAATCACTTGTTTTCCTCTTTTTGTTATCTTCCTTTTCATTAAAACGACTACTACATTTTATTTCATTTCAATTACTAAACTGTTCTTAGCTCAACTCGCGAGTTTTACTTCTTTTCCACCCCCGATTCTCCTCCCCAGCCCACCAGTGGGGGGAGGAGTGAGTGAACGGCTGTGTGGTGTTTACCCGCTGGCTCGGGTTAAACCACAACACTCCCAAATACCTGCTGGACTCCAGGAATTGCCAGGACTTTCATAAGCACAGGCCAGTTCATGCCACCTTCAGCTTCAGCACGTACAGACACACAAATTAAGTCAGCAAATCTCACAAGTCTTTTAGCAATGCTCTTATCAAAGGAACAGAGCTGAGAGGGACCGCTGGCTTGCTAGCTTTCTAATGAAAACAGTTAACTGTCATTATCACTATAGCCACCATAATTAAAATTAATTGGTTTTCCATATATACTTTACACACATTTTCAGGAAGTCTGCTACACTAGAAGCTTGAAGAGGCTGTGCTAGACGATAAAAAAATCTTTCACAATAAAAATCAAATCTAAACACTAAAGTAGCTGCTCCTGATTCAAACTAATGAAGATTCACAGCCATTAACTCAGAAAAATCCAATCTGTGTTATAAAAAAGTATCTTTGTAATGATAGGCTATGTTCATACTACACAATGTTCCTCAGAAAGACAGAATACAATTTCCTGCTCACCCACATAGCTGATTACTTCTAGAGCCTTGGCAGCAATTTGCTAGTTCTGTAGAGCAGACACAATTTGTAATAGAAGGAAGATATGACAAGGTAAACCTGGGAAAGTTTACTTATTGTTTTTCATAAGCTTGTTTTCACTTGGTAAAACAAAATAAAACTAACACCTGAAAGAACTAGCAATGCCAGCTGAAAGACATTTTTAGCTCCAGATATACAGAGCTTTATTTTGAAGTCTGTGGCATATTTCAGATTCTCCATTCGCTCTTAGATCCTGACAACAAAAACACCTCTTTGGCACTTTGCTGACTCCTTCCACAACCTGACAGTAACAGTCCTCTCATTAATCACATCTTCCCAGGGCTTCTGAAACTGCATGTGAGGTTGCCATTCAGCCCCACTAGGCCACACGCCAAAAAGTACTTCCTCAGCAAGAACGGGAAGTCCTGACTGCAGCTGAAATTTGTTTTATCTCAAAGTACAAGCGTTAAAAAAAAATAACAGAGAGGGAGTAATCTCCATAACTAAAAATATTCACTATCTGTTGAATTCCTCACAAAAAGCTATGAAGCAAGAGATACTTTAACAAATCAGCTGACCTTGAAAGATTTTCACTGAGATATCTCCTTTGAAATTAATTTTGCTTTCATGTTGGTACTACATCTTGGTCTACGCATTTTTCCAGGATTACTTTATCTTTTTCAGATAGATTTTTTTTTTCCCCCCAAAGCTACAGAGCAGCAAAACCAAGAACAGATCTCAAGACTCACAGTCCTATACTCTAACTGGGAGATACATCTTTTCCTAGAATAAATGTCTTGGTATAACTCTGCATGCACTGTTGTTATATTATTTAATGCAACTTACTTACCATATAATGAGATCAGAAAAGTGTCATCAATTGCATTTATGAGGAAAGCTTTTACTATTCTTTTGAAGTGTACATAATGATCACAGCAAGATACTGGGAAGAAAACAAGATAACTAGAATTTACAAAAAAAAAAAAAGGAAGTAAAAGTCTTTTTTCCCTCATTATGGTAAATTTAGAATTTTAATGGCATTTAAATATGAAATTAAAAAGAAAAATCAATACATATAGCATCTACGTCCTTAGGATCTTGCCTTTAAATAGCGTTTTTCATGCCAGTGGTCTTAATGAATTTTAGAATCCTAAAAATCACATAGCCTTTCAGGAAGAAGAGCCCACAGTAACAGCTACAAACAATAAAAGAGAATAATTTGTTCTACAAATAGCAGGAAACCACTGAAAGCTAAGCTTATTTTTTCCTTGTTTGTTTTCCTTCTTATTTCTTTCAAGCACACACAATGCTGCTCAGGTCTCTACGAGGGAAGAAATACCACAAATACTCACGACCATTTACACTAGCATTGACTGTCCAGCCAGTACATACCTGCTTCTGAACAACAAAATGCATAAGATAACTGGTATAAAGTTCTGTTTCAATTCTCTCTGCTCCATTCAGACACCAATTTCACAAAAGACCAACTTGAAAAGTTTTCTCGCTCTGTGTAGTTCTGCTGAAATTGACTGATGAGTTCAGAAACCCCCAACAGACGTGTACTCCCAAGTCCCACCACCATGGAATAAAACTACATTTAAAAAAAAAAAAGATCCCAAGCCCCTAAAACCCTAAACTCATGGTAAGAATTTTATGTCACTTTTCAGAACAGAACTTGGCCAGAATTAACACAGCTGCTCTTAGCATCTGTCACAAGGCAGGGGATGACACTTCTAAGGTTTCCACAGGAGTGACTGCATCACAGGCAGCCTACTTCACCCTAAATCAGAACAACTTAAATCTGTGCATTGGGGTTTCCCTTCTTTCCCCCCAAATTACACCCTTGCTTTAATAAGGGACAGAAAAGCTGTAGAAGTTTATTATGGAAATACTCTGATTTCCACAATAAACTGACCCCTTTTAGGAATATCCTTTTAAACTATAATATCCTATTACATGGTATATGCCTTTATGGTCCATTAATATTTATAACAGCACCACAAGCAAATTATACATATAGAATTGCCAGTAATTTTAATCTTACAGTGCGGGACGTAGTGTGCCAGCAATTCGCTATTTGATGGCTTTAGTTCCTTCTGTTGCGGCTGATTTTCACTCCTCACATGCTCTGTGTTGTCATCATCATCTTCCTCTACAATAAAATCTTTCATACTGTCGCTGTCGGTTTCACTACTTTCTGTTGGTGTGAAGGGCAAGCGACAGAGCTGTTCCTCTTCTATTTCTGCTTCATCATTAGAATCCTAATTAGATTTAAAAAAGTATTTCAAACATCAGATTTTTCAATATTTGCACTGACAAAATACAACATGTACTGGATAATTTTTTACCTTCTCCTAACAGTATTTGTTTAATTAACAAGAAATAAATGTCTCCTAAAAATACGTCATTCTACACTAGATGACGCTTAGTTTCAGCTTCAAACTAGCCACCTCCATGTACTTCTCTGTAGTCTAACTGTATGAAATAAGCTAACATGAGATCTCTAAATTACTTCAGCAGGTATTGTGCTTCTTGATAGAAACCATTTGATAGTCCTCTCATGCATCTCTTCTTTATGGAAAAAAGGGAACCATATAGAAGTATTTTCTTTCTGACTACGCAGAGAAGACAGATACCTGCATTACAAATTGTTTAGTTATCAGAAAGCCTGGAAGAGCAATTGAAAGGAAATTCTTAAATCATCAGTGATTAAAATTAAACTCAAGATAAAGGTTTTCAGCAGTCACTATTGTTATCTAGTTAATGTGACAACTGCTAAAATGTGACATGAATAACTCCCAAAACTAGCTAAAAGAAAGCCCACTGATTTATATCTATTAGTATTTGCCTTCCCCTACATTATTTTGCCAACTGAATTTCAAAGATGAAAATTTCATTTCAAAGATGAAATTCAGACCTCCCAATTTTCACTGCTGCAGGATCTCCGAGTTGCTCTTTGCCTTGCAAGTTCTTTCAATCTTGCAAACGTTTTCTGTTTCCTTTTTGTAGAAACATCTTCTGTACGGCAGGTTTGATTAGGTTGCTCTTCTTTGGAATTCTCATCATCATCCATTATACAGTGGCGTTTAGCAAAAACTTTTCTAACAAGTATATCGCTATCCTCACTTTCATCACTGTCATACAAGACAGAGGTGCTCAACCTTTTACGCTTGCCAGGCATGATGCACTCATCCTCACCATCTTCTGTTACTTCCCCATTGTGGCTTTTCTCTTCCTGACCTGAAAGGCTGTTCTTCACAACGGTTTTATCTTTTTCATCTACTTCATCTTCTGACGTGGTAGGCTCTTCCTCCTCAGAGGTACCTGAGGATTCATCATTGCTGTCAATTAGGATGAGCCTTTTAGTGCGTCGCCAGTCAACTCGGGATTTGCATGACTGACGTTCTGTCCCTGATGTCTTATTCCTTGTTTCGTATCTTCTGACGGCTGCTTTTATCTCCATTGGAAGGCTGTGACAACATACCAAAATATAAATCACTAAAACAAAGCACCCACTGCATCACGCCATTCAAAACAAATAAAAAGTGCCAGGGCACGCATATTTTGCTACATATGCTTACACCTTAGCAATATTATTGAGAGACACACTCAGAAATCGGCACTGAACAAAACTAAGCAGCCACACTAACTTCTGAAGAGGCTATACCTTACTCGAAAAATGCAGAAGAGCAGAACTGCCCACATCCAGCACAAATGAACTGGAAAAATCAAGTCTGAAGGGCAGTTATGGATCCCATCACCCCCTCCAACATCCGCAGCCTACAGCTGAGGCAGGGAACTTCCCCGCTCCTTC
>NW_009732268.1:0-4596 GCF_000703405.1 Apaloderma vittatum | reverse complement strand
ATGAATTGCCCTTTGTGGGATGACTCACATCAGAGACGAGAGCGTGAAGATTGTCTCCTGTGAGAGGGACCCCACAATGGCCCTGGGGAAGTGGGAAGAGTCCTCCTCTGGAGGAAGAAGCAGTGGTAGAACCAACATTGGATGAAGTGACCTTAACCTCCATATCCTGTCCCCTTCCGCTGCTCGGGGGGACGAGGTAGAGAAACCGGGGTGGATGTTGAGCCCGGGAAGAAGGGAGGGATGAGGAGAAGGTGTTTTGCTTTTAAGATCAGTTTTTTTATTTCTCGTTACTCTTCTCTGATTTGTTCTTTTAATAAATCCAACTAATTTCCCCAAAATCGAGTCTGTTTTGCCTGGGACAGTAAATGAAAGTGATCTCCCTGTCCTTATCTCAAACATTGAGCCCTTTGATATATTTTCTCCCCCTGTCTAGCGGAGAAAGAGGGGAAAGAGAGCAGTTGTGTGGGCACCTGGCTGCCGGCCAGTATTAAACAACAACAAAAGTACATGCTTGGGAAACTACCAGCCTATATGAAACAGTGGTTTTGTGAACATCTGTTCCTATGGCACAACAAATGCAATCACTTCACCTTGCCCCATGGTCTTCCTTCCAGCATCAGGCAATTCATACAAAAGCACAAAACCCAGGAATGTTTTTCCATCTGAAACAAGGGAATATTTCCATGCAAAATTACAATATATAGCAAAATAAGAAATGACATCCTACTAAAAAAAGCAGTACATTTGTAAAAGGGAACCTGTTTATGCTGCCCTCTTGAGCAGATTTACTCCTGCTTGTACAAGGGGCGAAATGAACGAAAAAACATGTGTTGTCCTGCTTTACCAAAGGGTGCATTTGTTAAGTCTGCAGAGGCCTGCCTGAGGCCATACTGCTTGTTTCTAACCTCCAGCTTGAATTTACTCCACAGAGCCTGGATAGAAGCTGATTTGGAGAATGTCATTGCAGAAAGGAAAGAACATGCCCACGGTGGGGAAGTCCCCTCAGATAGCAGATGAATTTCTTCAGGTGGCTGTAAGAAGTAAAATCAGAAACACAAACACTGTTATCTGGGAAAGTTGTGTAAGTTTCTGGCTTCATTGTAAGAATAATGAAGGATGAGCAACTTGCATGCAATGCCACTATCCAACAACATGATTTCCCATTGGTTCTAGCTACCAAATTCAAGAGAATACACTTCCAGACCACCAGCAAACAGTAGTATCTGACTCCATCACACACTTTGAAACCAAACCTCTGCCAGTTTTCTTCTTTAGAAAGATGATGATAGGCAGTAGCAGTGAAATTTAGACTTAAAAATTTTGACTTGCTAGGAAAAAGGAGGACTTCAAACCTCTCATAGCATAAAGAGACACAAGATATTTGTGAGACAATTTTTATTAGTAGACCCATGAATATGATTGTATAAGTGCAGGGAAAATAGCTTTATCATAAAGGTTAAAAAAAAAAAAAAGAGGAAAAAGTACTGTGCTGTTTAAGAGTGACTCGCCCTGAACAATGAAAACATCCCTAAGAAAGCACAGAGCTGACTTGCACGTGTGTGATTTCTGGCTGCAAGGGACAGGTCCTGCAACACAGGCAGGGAGAGAAAAATTGTAGACTGTAAGAAAGAAGATACTTTGGTCACTTCCAGGTTCTCTGTGCTGGCACAGAGCCATGCAAAGAGGCAGCATGCTCTGCATCTGACCTGCATCCCAAAGCCCTGCACAAATAATCCCAGTCATAATTAAGGTAGCAGAAAATGTTTTTCACTGGGCACAGTGAAAGTCTGCTAAAGATACATTTATAACCTATTATCAACAACTTTTTTAAGATCAAACAGGAATTCATAGACTTAAAAGATCACCACTTACAACTTACTACAGCATCATTTTCTCAAGACTAAATATTTTGAGAGATAAATCTTTTGGACTATGTTCTATGAAACTAGGAATTTTTTTTTGTTTTTCAAATCAGGTGAGATTCTTACTGGTGCTGTAGCTACAGATCTACAGTGTGTTCCTTTAGCTGATCATGCTGTCTGGCTGAAGTCAGGGATGTCTCTGTGTAACAGTCTTAGGCACACGGCTCTGTTGTGATTAGTGTGCTTACCCATCCAATGGACTGGGAAGCCAATAATCATTCTCTGATTATGCTCTTATTGAGAATGATGAAACACAGGAAGAGCTTTAACAGAAAACACAAGCAAGAGAAGTTTCTACCCTAAACATAATTATAGCCCAAAAAACAATTCTGCTGAGGAGAAAAGGGTGAGATATTTTCTCTTCTTCTCTCATTAATATGTACACTGCTATTCCACTTAGGCAACTGTGTGCTGGCTTTTCTAGGTAAACTATCGTGACATTCTTCTCTTTCTTCTTCACTCTGATAGAAGGAATGTGTTCTTCCTTTATCTCTTGGTGCCTTAAAATATGACATGAGTTTCTCTGAGTAATTTACATACATTTAATTTGCAGCACCATGAAGAGCAACAAATTATATTCCCTCCTTCCGTGCATGCTTTCACCAGCATTCACTTAATTAAGAAATCCAGGAGATAACTATACCCGATATTGGCTCTTTAAAGTTATAGAGGTACTAATAATGGCTGTATTGTAGAAATACCAAAACCCTTCATTGGAAAATACAGCTCTTCATACACAAAAAGATTTCACCAAAACAGCTCTTTACATTTCGTTTCAGAACTCTTTGTTGTTAACATTTTGAAGGTTTGGAGACTTGGTTTAGTATTTAATGGTCCTTGGGATTTTTTTCTGTCAAAGCTCAATAATCTCATATGATTTATAATTGCACTTCAGACTTCCTGACTAATATTCCAGAAGAATTTCAGTTATAACTCACACCTGACACAAGGGAGCATCAGTAGTTTTTAAAATTTGGAAATAAATTAATTACAGATCTCAAGGATGAGTTCAGCATTGCCTAGAATGGGAACATTTCCACGGAATCACGTAATGGTAGAGGTTGGAAGGGACTTTTGGAGATCATCTAGTCTAACCTTCCCTGCCAGATCAAGCTCACCTAGAGCAGTTTGCACAGGATGGCATCCAGGTGGGCTTTGAATGTCTCCGGAGACAGAGACTCTAACACCTCTCTGGGCAGCCTAGTTCAGTGTTCTGCCACCCTCAAAGTAAAGAAGTTCCTCGTCTGTGTTCATATGGACCTTGACTCAGTGAAATAATTCAACACTTTTGCAGTTCTAAGCATCTTTGAAGCTAAGGAGAATAAGTAAAAACTTGAGATCAGATGCATGATAATAGAACTTTATCAGAAGGGAATGAAAAATGTGGCTTTTTTTTTTGCCTAAAGTGGATGTACCCAACCCTATCTCTTTGCAAATAACAGACACAGTATGAAGAAAAAGAAAAGCATTTGAAGTGTAATAGTCAGATGCATTGAAGATGGGGTGCTCTCTTCTTCCTTTGGTGCAAATATTTGAATTTTAATAGTAGTGGATAAAGTATTTACAGATTTGTTTTGTCATGCAGGTACTATAGCAAACATGCATTTCTTCCAAATTCTTCTCAGCTTTTCGTAAGATACTCCAATTCTGCAGAGTAAAAGATCTATTTGGGAAATAAGTACCAGGCAATCTGTAGATATATTTGATCAAATAAGTGGTAAGACTGAAAGGTGAAATTGAACAGCAAAATGAAATTACAAAGCAAAGCTAAACTACCTGGATTTTATTTAAAACAAAATATTCATGTTTTTGGTTAATTTTTTTTGTATTGGCTTGTTTTGAAAAGAACAATTTATTTCAGAAACAATAGACTTCCTGAAAAAGTTTTTGAGAAAAATGTGACATCAAGCATACTTACCCCATCTGACAATACTTTCCACATTCAACTTCCTACCATAAACACTTTGGAATTCCCTGTTTCCAAATATGTGCTGTCATAACTGTATATATTTGCTGCAAGAAACAACTCCATTGTATAGAGCATATAAAGAATAGCAAATGGCTTTGGTTTGTCTCCTGAAATATGACTCATGATCATCAGCTATAAGAACAACTACAAAAAGCAAGAAAATGTACAATGTCCAAGAGTTCAGTTGCTGCAATTGCTAATGGTTCATCGTTTCATTTAAACTCACTTCTGCAATCGTACCTCACCTATACAGTACATTCTCTCTCTACAGGCTCATTAATTTCAATGAATGTCAGTAGCCAGCAGCAAACCCGTCTTTGATGCTTAAATCACAGGTGTTTAAATGGCCTGAGACTATTAGACTCTGAAGTCTTTTAAATTTGCAATAACACTGGAGACCTTTAAGCCCCTTTAAAAATACTGTATTATTTTTTTTTCATTATTCTCTAAGAGTCTCTTCTGGAGTAAACTAGTAATGACCACAGTCCCAGGATGTGATAGCTAGGACCGCATAATGTGCTCTGTCAGCCTGAATGGAAAAGTTAAACTGCTACCTTATCTGTACCAAGAAACTCGTATCAACCAAGGATCTCCTATCAACAGTAGTACAAGCTGCTTGCAGCATCCTTTGGCTTTTAGTGGCTTTCAGACTAAGTTGTTTGAATGTTTGCACTTGTATTGGGTTGGCTCAGCTGAATTTTGGTG
>NW_009732267.1:39785-61561 GCF_000703405.1 Apaloderma vittatum | reverse complement strand
GTGTGGGTCCCTGGCTGCTGGCCAGGGGCAAGCCAGGATACGAGACTACTGCATAGTGAGCGACTCGGGGTTCACAGGTGTGAGAAAAGAAAAGCTTGTGCTCCTCAGCAACCTGACACTGACATATCCCCACTGAGAGTACAAACTCACTTTCAGGTCTTCTTCGCAGGTATGTTTCTGTACTCAAAACTGGTATGAGCTGGAATAGATAAAGGAAAAGCCCTGTGTGAACCTGCAGCCACGAATCTGTGCTTTCCATTTTTCTTCCTCAAATACTGCACTTGTTGCTACTCATTCCCAGAATGAAGCTGGGTATGGGGATTTCAAGTACACCCTGTTGTACATGACGTGCTACTGCAACAGTCAAGCTTAAATGAGTTGAGAAGAGACATGATACTGCATCTCTAACTTGCCCCATGAGTGCTCCATTACAGAACTGTGTAATGAATACACACAATATATACTTCACCTTAAAACAGTGGATGACACGTTATGAACATCTCAGTTCACCATAGGCACCCTTAAATATGAAGAGTAATTTCTTCCCTGTTTCCTACTGGCTTGTTTTCATAGCTTGCTGCCTGGTGTTCTGATAGGTACAGGCTGTCTGCTTCCCACTGACAGAGACAGATTTGCATAGTGGATTTCTTTATGTCACTCAGGCAGGGCAGATACCCAACAATTAGACCTTGTAAAACTCAACTGTAACATAGGTCCCCATGTGAAGCCTGGTCTTCTCGAGAGGTGGCATCCCTGCCCATGACAGAGAGGTTAGACTAGATGAACTCTAAGGTCCCTTCCAGCCTAGGCCATACTATGATTCTATGATTCTATGATTTAGAGTTGAACCTGTAAAAAAGAAAAAAAAAACACAAAAAACCCCAAACTTGAGAAAATAACCATTGAACATCATCTTATTACGAAATCAGGACACAGATAAATCGCATTTGGTCCATGTCTTGTCTTACCTATGTGGAAGTTATAACCTGTGGCATAAATATAATGAACAGTGTTATTAATGAACTATGCTTAGTGTGGAATATACATATTTATCACTACAAACAAGAGGAACATAATTTGAGAAGAATTCTATGAGACTCTGTGAGTGTGTGTGAATAGGAGAGAGGGAAAGAAGTTATACTGATTTTGTCAATTTATTGGATTTACAAGACTTTTACACTAAATTTTACAATAAAGTGTACCAGGAAAAGATATTGAAGACATAAGAATCAGAAGTAACACCAAAGAACTTTTTTGTAATTATATTTCATAAGGACATCATGAAACTATACTGTTGATTTGACCTTTTCAGTTCTGACATCACTAATACGGGATTATAAATGTCTCAGTCATTCATAACTCATAAAATTTCTGCTTTTGTTATAAACTAAAATGTATGTAAGGTAAATAAGAAAAGTGAGAGACAGTCTTACAAATGTGAATTTTTGGATCTGCCCACTACAGTCTCTTCTTCAAACTTTATGTAGTCTTTTCTGTAAATGAGTTTCATAGCTGTCATTCTGATATATTGATTTGTGCAAAATATACCTCAGGGCTCTGTGGCACTCTTCCTCACCAAAAATAACAACACAGTGGGAGGAAAAAATTGCAGTAAATTGACATCAAGGATAGCAAAAATGTGTCAGTAGAATGACAAATTTAGTTTGATTGGGCTTCTCATGAAGTATATATAGGAAATTTTGCATCTAATTATCTTTCAGAATGGCTTGTATTACACCATGCAGTATTCAATGTAGCTTGAAATTATGTCCTTACTACTGCATCTTAGGTGGATGATTTGCTAGCTGATGTTGCTTAGAGCTAGTGTCTGTGTTTGGTAATTTTTATTCCACACTTCTCTGTCTGCAGATATTTATATTACAAGATTTATAATTTCACAGGTGTTTTTTTTTTTTTTGAGAAAAGTAACACCTTTATCCAAAAATCTATTTATTTCCTGTGCACAAAACAAGAGTAGATTGCACCTATATGGCTGCATGTGCAGGCACATAGCAGACACAGATGCACTTTGTTCTGTTCCTTGACTTGTGAGTAACTCATGTTTATCAGCATATCAGCAAACACACATCAGCTGTTCTGAACCAAATGTATTAAAAAAGCAATGGCATTAGCATTCATGCTCTCTTTCTCCCTTCACTCTTTCTGGCTTTGTAATGTATGTCTTCTCAACTTTCTGTGAGTTTACTGATACAGAGTTCTCAGACCATTATAGTTCACATATAGGTACACAGAAAACAACTCAAAATGACAATACGGTATTAAGAATCTCCATTCTTCAAGCAAAAAGGATGATACAGCTATAGTCTAAGCTGTTTTGAACTTGTTATATCCTATGTATGTAATGGCTGACCTGTTAGCAGAGGTGACAATTCATATTGCATGTTAAAACTAATACAATTTTATTAACTTATACTGAACTACAGTATGGTAGGTAGTATTTGGAATACTCCTAGGTGCAAACTGGAGAGAGGCTCACCTGAAAGACTTCAAATGCCTTTAGGCAACAGAAAACCTTTAAGCTTGATATTAAAATTGCTCCACCTTGAGCATTTGGTTAGTGTGCAAAATCTTTCACATGTATTATAATTCCATTCCTTTATTAAAATTCATGGTTTCATTGGGAAATAGGTGCCGAGTGTTGCCTATATAAGCAGTCACCTCAAGGCTTGCATTCTGTAACACGCTTAATGCAAGTCTCAGCCAGAATAGGAGTGCATCCGCCCCAAAATGTGGTTACAAAGAGACTTCATAACCTGTGAAACAAGACTGCTTTTGCAGCCTTGTGGTTAGATCACCCACGGCAGCATGGTTCTTTTTCACAGATTCCTTGCAAAGATGCAGATCTTGTCAAGATTGTTAAAGATTTCTCTCTAATGAGCTTTTTAACCATTAGGCCAATAAGTCAGTATTTTTTGTCTTTATCTCCTCACTTTCTTTGCTTATTTTATGTACACTTTCTTCAGCGAGGAAGAGAAAAACATGGCAGTTGGATCTTTTGCAAGATATCTGATGACCTTGAGGTTAGGGCAGTCTCCTGGTAATAAAAGATGTCAGTGCAAATAATTTCAGGATTGGAAACTATCTGGATCATGGGTTTTTGTGTCATTGGTTAGAATTCAAGTCATAAAGCTATAAAGTAATAGGAATAGTCTGTCAGAGAGCTGTGAGGGTGTCCCCAGCACAAACAGATCTCCACAAATTGAGGTTGAACATTGTGACCAGAGCCAGGAGCTGGTAGCAGATGACAACACAGACACAGCCAACGAACAACCAGGTCTGCAGTCTATCGATGAAGTCCAGACAGAAACAAACAGGGACAGAGGCAAGACTGGAGGCAAGGCTATGAGGTGGGTCTGGGGGGTCTATCTATCTACAGCGTAGGGCGAGACAGTGCAGATAGAGAGCTGAAGTCTGACTCTCCTACAGTATAGCTGCAACAGGGATTGGGATGAAATGAGGCTCCTGGACCCATGTGCAAGGGCAAGAAGAAACAACACGGCAGCTGGGCAGGGGCCACAGAAGCCTATTGGTGCCCTCAGGGCCCTGATGTGCCTGTCAGTGTCTTGTGTCTTATCACATAAAACCCTGAAAGAAGATGAATGGAGATATTGACTCTAACTAAAGGATTCCAGGCATCACTCTTGAAGGTGATGGAAGCAGATAGATAGAGATTAATGGATTCAAGGCACAGTCATCTGGTGATATTTCTTTTCAGTCAGCTCCAGGTGGTTCTCCCATTTTGCTTTTTCCAGCAGGTCTAGGGAGATTCTCCTCCCCTTTTACTCTGCCCTGGTGAGAACACACCTGGAATACTGTGTCCAGCTTTGGGCTCCCCAGTTCAAGTGGGACAAGGACCTACTGGATAGAGTCCAACGGAGAGTTATGAGGATGATTAAGGCATTTAAACATCTCTCTTATGAAGAATGACTGAGAGAACTGGAGCTGTTTATTCTTGAAAAGAGAAGGCTGAGAGGGGATCTTAGTAGTGTGGTGCAGTCTCTTCTCAGTGGTGCCCAGTCATAGGACAAGGAATAACGGGTGTAAGCTAGAACATAGGAAGTTCCACCTCAACATGATTAGAAATTTATTTACTGTGAGGGTGACAGAGCACTGGCACAGGGTGCCCAGAGAGGTTGTGGAGTCTTCTTCTCTGGAGACTTTCGAAACCTGCCTGGATGTGTTCCGATGTAGCCTGCAATAGGTGATCCTGCTTGGGAAGAGGGCAAGAGCGTTGGACTAGATGATCACTGAAGGTCCCTTCCAACTCCTAGCATTCTATGATTTGCCTTTTCCCATCATATTTGTGTTTTCACACTACCAGTGTCACCGCAAAAACTGATATGGGTACCTCAAGTGTTTCACTTCACAAGTTGAACATCAAGGTCATCCATTGGATTGTGTGACAAATATGACTTATCAAAGATCCTGCAGTTTTAGTAGGAAAGCATGAATATTTTGAAGATAAGCGCTGTCACATTGAATCAAGGACAGAACAGAGGAAGTTAACAACATTTTGTAGTACCTCTGTTTCATAGTTATCTTTAATTACAGCACCAAACATGACTTTTAAAAGCTATAGGTTCAAGAATAAGATATTCTAATTTAACCTGGGAAGAAATATCCTAGTCTTTTGATTTGTTTTGACTTTTTAATTTCCAATAAGCCAATGCACTCTCAAGATATTAATAAAGTTCTTTTGCATTGAAATATTGCAGTTTGTGAGTTCCGCAGGAATTCAGTATCTTGCAAATTTAAAATAGTGACCATTGTCCTCCATGGCATTTAATCATCAGTAAAGTATGGAAAGCATATTTCTAGTTTCATACAAATATGGTAAAAAAGAAAAAAAAATAAGTTTTGTGTTAACTTAAGCCAGTGTTACTTTAGTTGGTAAAGTAAGCGTGTAATATTAATTATAGCAGGAAACATTTCCCTGTATTTTCATATTTTGCAATTAGTTTGAATGTCAAATATTGGAAAGGATTCATAAAGTATATAAAATGTATTTTTAAAATGTAGGTTTCATAGCAACCTGTGAAAGCAAAAAATTGTCTTTGTGTCAGTGTTCAGAGGTATTTGCTTTTTAATTAGTAAGCTCATCTGATTGCACATGGATTGTGGTAGAATTATGAGATAAAACAATAGATGATAAAAGGTTTTTAATTGCCACTGTCTCAAAATTAGGAATTCAAATGAATTTTTTTCATATTCCATGCCAAGCACAAATTTATTCAATGGATATTGCATTTAACTCTGTTTCACAATTGCCTACATAATCAAGAAAAGACATCTAGTAAATAAAAGGCTATGGTCAGAGAAAATGTCATAGTATTATGTCCAAAAGGACCAAAGTCTGCTTGAGATGTAAAACTATCAATTTTTTATAAATGCCAAATGCTCTCTTCAGTATAATTTCTATTTGCAATACTGCTTTGTCTCTTTTACTCTCCCTGCTCAGTAGATTTATTTTTTCCTTTGTAATATGAATCCGTTATATAGTTGTCATTATTAATCTTGGTTATGAGCTACCTCCACAATTAGCCTTTTTTGTTTTGGCAGAATGGTTTATAAAGATTTTTTTTAATGTGAGTAAAGGGTCATTAATAACAGCCCTTAGAATTTCTGCCTATAAGGGCAATTTTCAGTACTAAAACTCTTAATTTTGTTTGTTGGCATGATCTCACTGCATCTTTATGTATGAAGACGTAGATGTTTCAGAACAAGGTCAAACATGTCAGACTAAAAGTAATCAAATTACTGTGGTTATGCGAAACATCCGAAAATATCCAAAGGGCTGTATCAACCTTTTATAGAAATGAGGGAGGTTCTTTCAAGATTTGTAAGAGACTACAATATCTACTTCCGACATTTTCATTTCTTGTAGTTTTGAATCTATATGCTAGATTTGGTCTTGCTATATAATTTCCTGAAAAGTAGCCTAAGCTTCCATGCTTCTGTTCAGTCGTGTCAGAGAGCTGAAATTGAGTACAATGCCCTCTATTATTTTGATTGTTACTAAATGGAATGGAATTTGGCTTGCCTACCTTTTGTTCTAATGCAAGGGCTATGTTTACAAAGGGTTTTAGATCCAGTCATAGCTCATTTTAAAAACGTGAATGTTTCAAGAAAATAAAATGCTACTGTATACCAAACAATGAAGAAGAACAGAACATTAAACTGCCTTTTATTCCTTAACCTATTCACATGATCATTAACCGAAAACTTATTTTAGTAAAAAGCAGATTTTCCAAAGTCAACAGCAAGTTAGTCTGAACTCCTAGCCCTCAAGGGAATTGAATGTCTTGCATGTAATGCAAAGATTCACGAGTTTCAATATACAAGACAGTTGTAATTGAAAAAAGAGAATGAATACATCCAAATTGACATGTACTGACTTATGAGGCTGATCTCCCTGTCACAATCACCTTTACCTCTGTTCTTTCCTACTATGTCAAAATTGATTTAAAAGAAAGTTGACTTGATATGGTTTAGATTTTCTGTTCGTTTTTTAATTGTAGATGCAATGTAGCTTTTTTCTTATATGTTTTCACATTGTTGTCCTAGAAAGAACAATAAGAAAAGTGCAAACTAAGAGAGTTAATGAAGAAACTTGATCTTATCCACCAGTGATTACCTGTAGAGGCAGTAGTTAGAGCTACAGGGCTGGAATTTTCTGTGAGAATACAAAACCTGCAAAAAATGCCCATGAAGAAAATATTAAAAACAATCTAAAGTATCGCTGATAACTAGTAGGCAGGATAATCTAAAGTACAGAAAGCCATACATTTACATTTCCAGTACTGTAGTTTTATTTTATGAATTGTAATTAACTCAAGAAGTATTATTTACTTACTCTGACAAAAACTAAGCAGTAGAGACATAAAATATCTGTTTATTTGAGGGCTTCAGTAGGGGCAGGTTTTCTCCTTTCTATTTCTGTTGTTACAAGTATCTTTGGGCAGTTCCACAGTCTTTAAAAACTTCAAGACAGATTTTAATGGAAAGGATCAAAAATAATCACTTGATCACATTAAAAACCTACATAGTCAAGTTTGAGACAGAAGGTATCTCTAGAATTTTGCACAGCAATTTTTTCATTGACGCATGGTCCCCTATCAATTACATTTTTAAAAATAAAATTGTTAAATCCTTTAGATTTTAAATATTTGTTATCTGAAAGACAACTGAAAATTTGCTGTCTGCCAAATGCTCTTAATCTTTACCTGCACAAACCAGATTTGGCCTGTACTTGAGGAAAAATGTAAGAAAATGAAGACCACATTGAAGGAAGAAATGACAAGAATAGTATTTCTTTTAACTGACCAGCAGGTCTAAGGAGGTCCTCCTGCCCCTTTACTCTGCCCTGTTGAGAACACACCTGGAATACTGTGTCCAGCTTTGGGCTCCCCAGTTCAAGAGAGACAGGGACCTACTGGAGACAGTCCAACGGAGAGCTGTGAGGATGACTAAATGGGCTTGAATATCTCTCCTATGAAGAAAGAGAACTGGGGCTGTTCAGCCTTGAGAAGAGAAGGCTGAGAGGGGATCTTAGTAGTGTAGTGCAGTCTCTTCTCAGTGGTGCCCAGTCATAGGACAAGGAATAACAGGTGTAAGCTAGAACATAGGAAGTTCCACCTCAACATGAGGAGAAACTTCTTCACTGTGAGGGTGATGGAGCTCTGGAGCAGGCTGCCCTGAGAAGTTGTGGAGTCTCCTTCTGTGAAGACTTTCAAAACTCTCCTGGATGTGTTCTCCTGTAGCCAGCAATAGGTGATCCTGCTTGAGAAGGGGGGACGGGTTGGACTGGATGATCTCTAGAGATCCCTGCCAACCCCTAGCATTCTTTGATTCTATGATTTTAAAATTCAACACTTGAAAACATTTTGCTCTATGTTTTCAGGAAAGTGTTTACCTCGTTTATGATGTCTCCGAGTTATAATTTTGTATTCAACTCACTACCATTTGTTACTTGTATTCATTTACTCAGTACTTTGGGAAGAAATACTAGCATTAAACCTTGGCACACTAAAAGCAATGCTGGAAAAAAAAAGCAAAAACCTCCAACACAATCTAAACTAAATATATCCATCCTTTGCTCTTGTGTTTCAAAGTTACTCAGAATTAATAAGAATTCATATTTCTTCTTTTCCTCTATGTATTCTTTTTTAGACAGGGGAGAGTGGTATTTATGGAATTATGACCTAAACAGTTGTAATACAGCAGTCTATCCTCTCACAGGCAAACTTATCTTCACCGCGAATGACTTACAACCAACTTAATACCTAGGTATTTAAAAAGTCAATTGTCTAAAGTACTTAAGTAATTTAGAAGCCCACCTCATAGTTATATCCAGGTAAATATACTTTAGAAAATTAAAGTATATATTCTTTATGCATGATCAGTGCTCTACTTTTTAAATATCTCATTTTTTAAAAGAAACTGTAACTTATATCGTTGTTAAAAACATTGGTCCATCAGCTTCAAAACTTCAAGTTTAAAGTAATGCTAGCCTCTTTCCTCTTATTTATGGGCTATAATGAAAGGGAACAGACTAAAACTACAATGTTATATCAAAACTTACATAATGCCAGTGCTGAAGATGGATTTAGCACATTGTGTCTACATTACATAGACATATAGTAATGAACTTCTTCAGTGTACTAGAACTATGTCTATTAACTTAGACAAGATACGTATGCTAATACCTGTTAAGTATGGACATTCAATTTCTCTCACTCTTGAGACACTGACAGGATAGCATACAGTCTACTCATTTTAAAAAGTCTAAAGAAAAATTGGAGTGGACAGTGCTGAATGTCTAAAATTGATTAAACTATTTATAGTGAAAGATGTAAGGGTTCAGTTTATCAGGAAGAAATAATGGACAGTTGTATCATAGCTCATAAGAAAAATTCTATCTTGTAGAAACCAGGAAGCAATGGTCTCTTTAGTGATAAATACATAAAAAAATCCTTAACAAACCTACGTATTCTCTACCTCTGTAGCTGTAAGTTAGGGTATGTCTTTCTAGAAGGATCGAGTGAACTATAATGCACATTTTCCCACAAAAATCACACAAGAGTGAAGTCTCTTCCATCATTAAACTCCAGTTAAAACATACTTTACTCATCACTATCCTTGCAAGGACTCTAAAAAACGATAATCAAACTGTTCACTGCACATATGTGGTTTTGTAACAGTAGAAAACAGAAGGAAGTACTCATTGTTCATAAGTAGGCTTTGAATATTTGCCAAATGGAAAATGACATAATTAGCAGGGACAATTTTTTTCATTCTTCTATTCCTGTGTTGTGGAAGAAAAAAAGGAAAATTAATATGTTGAAAGGCACCTACCTATTTTCCCTGTTTGGCATATCATCTGAGAGCCGTCATTACATTTTTTGAAAATTTGAGTAGCTATTTGACATTTTATTGTGGAAAAATTCTACACACTAAAAATACTAAGAATGAAGTTTTGAAAGAAGCTACTATATGTTTAAAACACAGATAAATAGAAGGTCTAACAAAATTACTTGTGCTTTTACACTAAATAAGTTAGCTAAAAAAAATCTAATCCTAAACTAAATGTTTTAAACTAAAAGTCTTTATTTTCTAACAAGCTATAGATAAGAAAATTATGAAATTATCTATCTGAAGCATAATGGTCTCCAGTAAGTTATCAAAACTCAGTTAAAATAGAAAGAACAGATTTCTGCAGATATGTGTGAATACAAGATAATATTTCATGTGTATGGTCTTCTATTTGTGTGTGTTTGCTTCTGCATTTTACAATAGCATTTGTTAACTTTGCAGAAAAAAGTAATATCATAATTCTTAATGGCCTTCAAAAACTTCTGGTTATTTTCTCTCCTAGAAGTGAAATTTATGATAGGTTTGTATTGTGTAGTTTTTAAATGTCCATGTGGTGTTTAAATTTTTTATTAAAAATTGTTATGTAGTTCAGAGTTAAATATCTGAATACTGTTTATAAAGTACAAATAAAAATCACAGAAAGATTTGATCTGAAAGGACCTTCTGGAAATTATTTGTTTAACTTCTGCTCAAAAGGGAGCTACGTTCAAGTTGTTCAAAATCTTGTGCAGTAGATTTCTGAAATTCACTAAAAATAGAACACCCCTAACTTCTCTGGGCAATATTTTCTCTGTCTTTTCCTTCTTAAATGGTCCTTTCAAAGTGCTATTTCAAGCTATTAAACTCAAATTGATGCTTTAAATGAAGACTTGTCTTCTTTTTAGAAGAATAGCTTTAATCACTTCTTTATTTGTGTCTGCTCTTCCTTAATGGGCAAAATCATGGCATTTGCTTTTTTACTGCTATGGCAATATGGGATAATATTGCTACTGAGCTTCCTTGCTCTTTCCTAATTGAATACCTCAGTTTACTCATCTGCAAAATATCTATAATAAAGCACTTCCTGCCCTCACAGGGGTGTTGTAAGGTTTAATGAGATAATAATGTGCAGTACTCAAGATCTTATCATAATAGATCATGTGTAAGTGCAAAGCATTAATTATTATTATTTTTATCCCTCAGAGCATATTTTCAATTCAAAATCTATTGGCATGAGGATGTTTAGGCTTTTTTTTTTTTACCAGCTTCAGTTTTCTGTGACTGTAACTGTGTTTATCAGTCTACTATGGATCTAATGTATTTCTCTCCTAGATCTATTTAGTTTTCTGTATATTTCTGGATACTTCTTGAGTTCATACTTCCCAAAAACACATTTTATAAAAAAAGTAGACAAAAAACTATGCCACAATTCACACTATAAATTTGTCACATTTAGGTGTAGTATTCCGTTTAGGAAATAAGAGAATTTCCATTCAATAAAAATTGAAAAATCATTTCTTCCTACTGTAACTGTGTAGGTATTGATTCAGAGTAAAGGTTTGTAAAAACTTGCCTTTATTAATTTGATGCTCTACTACCATAACAAAAGTCCAGAACTATGTTCCTAAGCTTATATGTCAGCATCTCTAATGTTTTCAAAAAAGATGACTGTGTCACAATATCCAGAATTATGCAGATAAATCAAATGTAATTTCACCTGTCAGTCAGTGCCAAGACACAGCTGTAGCCCAGTAAATATGATTTCTGCTCTCACAGGAGTGTGTCCCAGCTGTGCGCTGACCCAGCAGTACAGGGACTTAGCTTTGCCATGGCCCGAGCTGGGTGTCGCTGGTTTAACGCCTGTATTGGGGTCAGTGCCTGCTGCTGCCCTGCTCCAGCTTCAGCTCTAGGTCTATTTTAGACACCACAGGCTGGCTTGTATCCACTCTGGGTGGGCCTAGACCCATGCGAAACACATCGGCTCCTTCCACAGCATTTGGCCATGTTTTCTTGAAGTCCAAGTATGGTAGGTGTTTGTTAATAAAATCTCCAAAAGGCAAGACAGCTGCATTGTAGCCCCCCCCCCAAAAAAAATTGTAGCCTAAATGCATCACAATAGCTTGAAATCAGAAATATGTGTTACGTACCCTAGAGTGTGATATGAAGCCATGTGGCAACGTTGGAGAGTGCTATCTTCTGGTCACAAAGGAACATGTATAGCTGAAAAAAACAAACTTGGCTCTATCTTCTCATATTTGCTTCTTGTTAGCACTCTCTGGAATAAATGGGCCTGAGCCTTGGTTTGGAGGCCAAAAGTTTTGATGAAGTTCATCAGAATAACACCCAAATATGTGTTGACTTTGACGGCTGCTAAAAGTTGTTGAGTATGGCTTTTCAGTTTATATTCCTAATATAGCTAAGGGATAGCAGACTCTTCAAAAGCTTTTTACAATTTACTTCTGCAAGAAGACTGAAAGAGATTTAGGAATATTCTGGAGAGGAAGGAGCTCAGGAAGTGAAAGCAGATTCATGTTGAAGTGTTCAGAGACAGCACTGACATGCATGTCTTCATCTCAAGACGTGCATAGACAGGGCAGCAGGAAAGGCACATTTATGCACCTTGTTGAGACTTATAGGAAATCAGTTGTTAAAAACAGGGAGAATGGTATGACTTAAACAATATCAGAATATTTTTTTTAGTTACTTTTTATCTTGGCTTCATCTTTGCCTCTCATCTGTTTTTTTTAATTAGCATAAAATTTTATTTTTAAAATGGTGCCAAATGCACTACTACCGATTAATAAATAACCACCTGAAAGTAAGTATAAAGCCATTAAAAAGGAACATTTTGCTGTCAAAGTGTCCTTATTGTTGTTATACATTGTCACAATTAAAAATCCTGGTCTTGTGCTTGATCTCTTTCTTTCTTTCTCTCCACCCCTCTCCCCAACAATTGTCAACCAAAGTGTTAATTATCCTTTATGACATACAGGGTGCTCTTGTCAAATACAGCTGAAGAATTGGTACTTAAACTAATTCTGTCTGTTAAAAATATTATTTGTTCCATTAAGAAGGTTGCATGCCTATTATCAATCCTCAGCATTTCATTTCTGCTGAAGCTGCTTATAAAATATTTTTCTATTAAATAGTGTTCAATGCATTTAATACATGCAAGACTAATTCTAACCATTAAGGAATATACAAAAGTAGGTAGCAATGCATAATATTTATGAGCAGAGATTGCAGAAAACAATACTATTCTTATGGAATTTATGTCTAATCTTCATTTTTGTTTCGTAGTTGTTGAAGATTTTTCATAATTAAACAGTGAACAGTGTTTTCAGCATTTTCATTATTTTTCATATCTTCAAAGCAAAACAAGAGACTTTTAGAAAACGGATCTTCTGAAGCAATGAAAATTACAGGAATATAATATGGATGAAAAAACAAATTGCACAGTATAAGTAATACCACATTTGGAGACTCATTCACATGTTCACAGCACAAACAAGTCATGATAACAAAAGGCAGTTAACCATCCTTCCCTTCTTCTCAGAATCTATAGCTTAAATACATTTTTAGAATAAAGTTTTGAGCAGTTCTTCTGAACTGCCTGTCAAAACTAGAATATCAGAAATTCATCAGCCCTTATCAACTATATAACTGTGACAAAACCAAAATGTTACATTCCAAAACCTTTACAGCTCTATTTTTGTAACTCTCAAGAATTTCTTCTTTCTCTCTATCCCAGCTTTCCTACATTTTTCTGTCCAACAAAAAAATCAAGACTCTCCACCTACTTGTATTTGTAATTCCAAGCACTTGAGAACAGTCTGATTAATCACACATATTGCCATGCAGCCCAGAATTATGCATTCCTTCAGTAAGTTGCTGCTTTTACATTTAGGGGTTGTACAGGGACGAGTATCTTACCAATATTTTATCCGTCAGAGTGAGTCGGTCAATCCGGCCACTGACAAAGTGAAATAAACCACATTGTCATGGAAGCAGGTTTTTGTTTTATATCTCAGCCCTACCTAAACAAAAAGGCTGTCAGATTAGCACCGTAACAAATAAATTGATTTTGTGTAATGAAAGGACTGCTCTTTATCCTTGTCATATTCTAATCACATACAACCTTAGAATTAAAAATTGTTTTCCTCATTTTTCATGAGAACAACAACTGTATATCAAGATGAGGAAACACTTTCATTTTATACTTAATTTTGTGTAGTTCTTTTTAGCTATCAGTAAGATTTCCTTTTGTGTTTTCTTCATTCAGATTCAAAGAATCTCAACTGAACTGACTTTGTAACTGCACCCCACGAATAGACTAAGTGTTCATTGGGCTGTTAAAATGCCTATTGCCTTGGAGCTTTCCTGAAGCGGATATAAATTCCGGATAGCAGCTGGGAAATACGTAGAGAAACTAACTTTAAAAGCTTCTTTAAGCTTCTGATCATGTTTACCATAGATTGTGAGGAGTAGACCTGCGAACAAAATGAAATTGTTCATAGTTTCCAAGCGCCCTTTCACTTATTCATTCTGTAGGATATGTATTAGGAAAACCTCTCTGACTTATGAGAGCCTCAACTTTTTCTTCTAAGATGAATCTGTTTGAGGATGATCTCTGGACTTTCTGGAGTGTATGCAGCTCTCTCAGCTTTCCATGTCTTGACCAAAGCATATTTCCATATCTTGGGCCAAAGTATTTCAGATGTGGAATTAATTTTCTACTTAAAACTGCTATAGAAGCATGTAATGAATGAAATTTCAGTGCAATGTATTATAATAAAATGTAGGACTAACTGTATCTGACCTGCTACAAATCAGAGGCAACTTCTATTTTATCTTGAATTGTAGATATAGTACGCTAAGTTCTGCTGCTCTTACACACACATATATGTATATTTTCTGTAGCATCCTTTTAGATGACCCTTGAAATAGGAAATACTTTACTGTAGGCATAATAAAATGTATAAGTAAAAATGTAATGACTGTTTTTTTCTCTTTTTAAAAATAAAAAAAAACAAGCTTGCAGGGTTAGTTTGTAAACTCTTTTTCAAATTATTCATTTCACATGCTAAAGCTTCTAATAGTTTACCAGAGGAACAAACATGAAGGCCATTCAAAGTAAAAGCATAGACTTCTAAAGATATTAACCAGTATCAGCTACTTATTTCTCTGGAGTAGCTTAATATTATACTCTGACCTTGAAAAGTGATTGTGATCCATCATTCTTTGGTAAGCAGTCAGAGTCTCAGAATACGTACCTGTTTTTTACTCATGAAGGATGGCTTTCAGTTTAATCTTAGAAAAAAACAAGAAATCTCATTAAGATAAATCTGCCTTGATTGATTTTTATCCTGAGCTAATTTGATACATTTATCTGTTTGTATCATTGTGCAAGAGAAAATATTTATTCTCTTTTTTATTTTAGACAGGAGATATTTAAATGACTCAATTCCAGTGGCACAATTTCTAAAATTTTCATACTGACTTGGTTTAATATTTCTACTTGTAATTCTGTTCTGACTTTCCTGTAGTTTTAATATTTGAAGGCAATTGTACTAAATCAGATCTATGCTGCTTAATACTCTGTGCTGTCTCCCACAGGATAAACTAGAGAATAAATTCTTACTTACACAGGTGTCAGTAAATACAATTTAATCAATAATCTGAACAAGGTTTTAAAAAAAAAATCAGAGAAAGAAACTGGGGATTTTACATCTCAGTTAGTAAATGGTGAAGAATATAATTTATCTTATTCTAGAAACTTCAGCTGAATTTTGAAGTGAAAAATGCCATGTATATCAGCAATATAGGTCCTCTCCAGGAAGTTCAATAATACCACTGAAAATGAAAAGGTTAATTTCAAACACAATTTGCAACATATGATGGCATGAAGTACTTCTCACCATATGAGCTTTCAGAATGATGCACCCTGCAAACTGGATTAATTTTTTCTATAATTGTTTCACAGTAAGATCAACAGCAGCTCATAAGATGAAAACATTTAACACAAAAACAGAGAGTTGTGATTATAAATTAAGGATTAATGTTTATTTCTACTAGATAGAATGTATATATAGAAGTATATCCAAGGAATGCTGAACTTTTCTTCTAATATTTCCTTTCTTTCAACTTAATTTAAAGATATTAGAATTATTCAGCGGATTACTTTGAGGTTGAGCCTCATTACCGTAAGAACTACCTGGAAATTTTCTGGCAAAAATCTATTTATGACTTTTGTTTTGGTTTGTAGAAGCCAAAAATTTCATAGAAACATCTTTAATTCAACAAACTTATGACTAGTCATTGCAAAATCCACCTGGGTACAACTGACAATAAAAATTGCTTATCTTGACACATCTAGATGAATTTTATTGATTGTCCATGTAAATGACAATAAGCTATTGTCAAACATTTATCATGATGAGATATTCAATGTATCAAAAACTAGATCTTCAAATTTTCTATGTTTCAAACTGTTTTTTAATATTTAAATTGCTATTAAAAGAAAGATTAAGTCATCTGGGTTTGTTAATGTTGGGGTCACTGCAGCACAAAAACATTCAATAAACTAGTTTTTGGGTTTTTAAAAAAAAACTTCACAGATAATATCTATAAGTGATTTAAGACAGATTTTGCATGGTTTCTCTTTAAATTGTAAGCTGTCATTTTCAGACCTATCTAGAGGGATAAATCATTTTACACATAAAAAATAATATGATAAAAATCATTTTGCACTGCACAAAGGTTAAAATGATTTTGATTCAAAGAAGATTGTATTATTGTCACTAGAAATGATAGAGCAAAGAAACAAACTATTGAGTACTGAAATATCGTTTGTTCAAGGTCAAGTATCTATGAGTAAAAATATTTTCCATGTAGATTTCTTTAGAAACATAGGCTATTGTATTTGATCTGTATCAGTACAGTCTGGGTGATTAATAGATTGAGAACAGCCATGCAGAGAAGGACTTGAGGATACTGGTAGATTAAAAGTTGGACATGAGCCAGCAATGTGTGCTTGCAGCCCAGAAAGCCAATTGCGTCCTTGAGCACAGTGAAACACTGGAACAGGTTGCGCAGAGATGCGGTAGAAACATTGAATGGAAACATTCAAGGCCAAGTTGCATTGGGGCATGGAGCAATTTGATCTAATGAAAGATGTCCCTACACATTGCAGAGGGATTGGACTAGATGATCTATAAAGTCTCCTTCAACCCAAAATATTCTGTGACTCTGTGATTCTAAGATCCTGGGCTACATAACAAGAAGTGTGGTCAGAAGGTCATAGGAGATGATTCTGTTCTTGTAAGACACCACCTGGACTATTGTGTTCAGCTTTGGGGTCCCTTGCACAATAAAAACGGTCCTTTTAAAGGAGGTCCAGAGGAGACACACGCATATGGTCAGAGCATTGGAACAACTCTCCTATGAAGAAAAGCAGAGAGAACTGGGGTAGTCCAGCAAGGAAAAAAAAAGAAGGCTCTCGGAAGAATTTGGTGTGTCTTTTCAGTATTTAAAAGGCACTCACAATAAAGATGGAGAGAGATATTTTACCAGGGTTTTTAGTGAAAGGATGAGGAGCAACATTTTTAAACTGAAAGAAGGTAGGTTTAAATCAGATATAAGAAGGAAATCTGTCATGAGGGTGGTCAGACATTAGAAGAGGAAATTGTGGAAATCCCCTCTCTTGAAGTGTTCCAGGCCAGGCTGGATGGAAGGTGGAAGGTGGAAGGTGGAAGTAGAAGGTGTCCCTGCCCATGGCAGGAGTTTGGAACTAGATGATATATAAATGTCCCTTTCAGCACAAACTTTTCTATAATTCTCTGATTCTATGACACTGTCAATGGCTAGATAACATATTAATAGTTTATTATTATTGTTGATTAGAATATTCTTTTAGTCTATTAAATTTTTCCTTCTTTTTCTTTCTTTTCCAAATACATTTTAATTTTTAATGGTTAGAGTTTAAACACAAATTTTCTGCTGCATGTACTAAATGTGTTTTATCTGTAATATAATCTCTGCATGAATACAGTCCCTGTAAAACTGTGTAAAAATTCAGGACATTACACACACTTTGCAGAGGTAGAAATGACTGTAAAAACTTTTAAGAAACAGAAAATCAAGTTCCCTTTGTGCTGAATAACATTTTGCATGCATAGACCTTGCCAGGGAGAACTCAAGCTTTGTTAGAGGAAAAAGTAAGATTGTGCATAATAGTAATTGCTGCATAGCCTGGTATCTGTGGCAGTAAACAAGTTTGCATGATTCTAAATTCAGGACAAAGAAGTAAAGAATGAAGATTAATCCTTATTGAATTTACTACTGAAAAAGGTAAATTTAAACATTTCTAAAGAGTGTCTATGCAGACTAAAATATTTGCAATTATAGCTGTCCTGAAAGAAATTAATTATTCTTTTCAAGATGAAATAGAGAGATTATCAGTCTTAAATTTTGGTTTCACTACTTCTGATGACCTTTATGGCTACAAAAAAAAATATTTTCTTGTAACAAATATTTGTAGTAGTCAGTTGAGGTACAAAATGTATACACTAAATATTATTTTTATTTACAATTAAAATACAGTTGCACCAAGGTGTAACAGTGTAATGTACCAGTGACTTGGAAAGACAATCACTCAAAATATACTCCATCTTCCCCACAGCATTTATTGCTGAACATGATATCTTATGATCTGGGATATCCTTTTGGTCAGTTAGGGTCAGCTGTCCCAGCTGTGTCTCCTCCGAACTTCTTGTGCACCACCATCCCACTTGCTAGTGGGGTGCTGTGAGGAGCAGAAGAGACCTTGATGTGGTGCCAGCACTGCTCAGCAATGGCTTACACACCCATGAAGTACCAACATATTTTCCAGCAAAAGTCCAAAACACAGCCCCAGAACCTATATTTCAAGTGGAAAAAAAAATCTTTGCATTACTTTTTTTCTGATAAAAGAAAATGCTGTAGAACTCCATAGATAGATAGATAGATGACAGATAAAAGAAAAGGAAAAAGGAGGAGGAGAAGGAAGAGGAAAAGGAAGAGGAAAAGGAAGAGGAAGAGGAAGAGGAAATCAGGAATAGTGAAAGGTATTGCCAGAGCAACTCAGAAAGTGAGTCAAACAATCTTAAAGAAGGAGTCTGCAAGGTGTGCACACAAGCACTTATATAAGAACTATTTAAATGAGAAGCAAGTGTACAACAGCAGATAAGCATAAGTCAGGTGAGAGTGATGATTTAAGAAAATATTAATTTCTGCCAAATGTTCCTGGTGGTGCCTTGCTGTCTTTTAATAATCCCTAGAAATTCTTCATTATATATGAATACAAACTCTGCTTTCTGTTTTTACTCTGTTTTTAATTGTGAGAGAAAATAGTGAAAAAGAAATGTTGTATGGAGTTTCACACCAGAAGGTATCATCAAAACATCTGTTCCTATTTTCTTCCTTGTCCTCCTCCCAGCTTTTCATAATATTCACTAAGATTTAACATATCAGTACTCTGTTACAGCACAACTTATGAGAAGGAAATTTAAAGATAAAAAATGTCTTAGGCCCCTGCTATGACATAAACAGGTTAAAAGGAATATTTTAATTTGATTTCTTCAAAAAATAGAAATTTGTTAATATAAAAGAGAATTGCTAAATTTTGAGAACCCTGGAAATCTAGCATAGAGCAAAATTCCTTCTCAAAGACAAATTCAGTAACCAGCCAGACCACTAGTATGCAAATAGGATATACTTGTTGGGTACAGAAACAAAAGATTTGTTCTCTGTTCTCTGTTCCGTATCCTGTCTAGCCTGTACTGTATTCAGTTTCACTTAACATAAATTTCTGTAGATGTCTTGATCACAGTTGGAGAACAGAAGAGTATGATCAGTAAAGTTGTGGGTTTGGCTGGATGGGTATTTCTCACCAGTTTGCAGAGCAATCAGTATCAGATAGGATGGCCAATACCACTTCTCAGACCAAAGTCCATGGAAAACAGAATTAGCACAGAAGGTTTCCAGTTTCACTAAGCAAAGATTTAAAAATTTTAATAACAGAGCTACAGAGAAGGCAGATCAGTAGTTGCTTCAGAAGACAGTTTAATAATGTTGAAGGAGTCTGGCAAATTGTTTCACTATAAAAATGCCACTTAGATGATTATATGGAGTGAAGATTACACGGCAGTAAATATTAGCCTAACTCTGACACTGTGTATTCCCAGAGGCCTGCATCACAATTTTAATTTCCTCAGGAGTAAAAGAGAGACTGCATGATATTAATCCCGAAACTTACAGAAGACAATATCCCCCCATATAAGGCTTTCTCTGAAACAAAAACTCTGAGAATATAAAGAAAATATGATGCTAGACAATCCTTTCAACACCTTCCATGTCATCAATTATTTCTTCTTACTTTTTATCATTTCCTCCCCGAGTTTAAAATTAATCTAAGTGAATCTGACTGAAGAACATCTAATTCCTTTTAATGAGTGCCTGTTATGGAGACAGTAAAATGGTAGGAAGGATGGCAAACTGTCTTTAATTATGGATGAATTTAAATCAATAAGAATAATTTTTCTATAAAGAAAAAAAATCAAGGTTTTCTTTCCTTGCTCCTGATTATGTTCAGTCACTGCCTACTTTGAAGCATTCAGCAGAAGCAAACATGCGTTGTCTCCAAGACATCAGCTGTTCTCCACTGGGTTTATGTTCAAGATTTCTGATGTTCAGTTTGTTCAATAGTGTTGTGGGCATTTTTCTGCTCAATTCTCTATACACTACCATTCTATGAAGTTCTGAGGCAGAAATGAATCCTGGAAAAATATCTCAAAAAGAAATTATGTAAATATACTCTATTAATTTGATGATAACCAGATGACTGCAACTCAGGTGAAGATAAAAATTCAGACTGAATTAAATAAATCTGTCTTCTTCTTTACTGTAATTATTTGTCCAAAGTTAAACAATCTGTATATTAACAATACTGTTTTCCATTATATGTTTCAACTCCTCAAGCTTTTGGTGGGTTGACATTAACAGTGTCCAGCCCAAAATTCCTTCCTTCTTTCTCCCCATACTTCCAGCACAGATTCCCCTCACTGCTTACAAAGCATAGTGTATGCCTCATTTGAATGTTTCCAGAGCCCTTGCTTTGTCAGTGTCATCCTCTCCAATGAAAGTCCTTGCCTAGAATATTTTCAGTAATCCATAAAAATCTCTCCTTCTCATGTTCTTTAGGAAGGATACTTGCTGCCTTAATCAGCATTGCATTATGGTGGTCTAGAGACTGCCTGTTAGAGTCACAGGATCGTTCAGTTTGGAAAAGGCCTTTAAGATCATTGAGTCCAACCATGAACCTAGCAATGTCAAGTTCACCACTAAACCGTGTCCCTAAGAGCCATATCTACATGTCTTTTAAATATCTCCACTGATGGTGACTCAACCACTTCCCCAAGCAGCCAGTTCCAGTGCTTGACAAACCTTTTGGTCAATAAATTTTTCCTAATGTTCAATCTAAACCTCCTCTGGTGCATCCTGAGGCCATTTCCTCCAGTCCTATCACTTATTACTTGGGAGAAGAGACCAACACCCACTACAGCCTTCTTTCACGTTCTTGTAGAGAGCAACAAGGTCTCCCCTCAGCCTCCTCCAGGCTAAACAATCCCATTTTCCTCAGCTGTTCCTCTTTAGACTTGTTCTCTAGACCCTTCACCAGCTTTCTTGACCTTCTTTGAGCGTACTCCAGCACCTCAGTGTTTTTCTTGTCATGATGGCACTGGATACAGGATTTAAGGTATTGCTTCTCCAGTGCTGGGTATAGGAGGATAATCACTTCCCTCGTCCTGCTCGCCACACTATTTCTGATAGAGGGTTAACTTGCCTTTGGAGCAAGTTTTCCCCCATTCTGTTCAGTTCAAAAATGTCCTGGTTTGAACCAACAGAACCAATTTTGTTCAGTGATTTTATTTTTCAGCTCAGTCTTTTCTAAGAAACTGCACTTGCTGAAGTTAGCAGCATGTTTTTGCAGACAATCTGCTACTAGAAGTGATAATACCTGATGTTTCTGGTTACTGCCAGGGATTGGTATGCAGAAAGGCTTTTACTTACAGTACTCCTATAGTGACCAAGGTCACTACTGAATCTTGTGTGCCACACTGGGGGTGCCGGGAAGTAAAAGGGGTCACAAGGCAATAAAAGGTTGCACCTCCAGCAAGGGACCGACAGGACAGGTGACAAACAAGGTATTCCATTCCATTATTCTTTTATTAAAGCTATTTACCTTTCTTTTCCAATCCATAAGTCTCTCTGTCTCTTTCTGTTCTCATTTGGGGAGGGAGAGGGGTTAGAGAGCATCTGTCAGCATTCAGTGGCCAGCCCAACAGTCACCTCTGACAACACACCTC
>NW_009732267.1:13448-39774 GCF_000703405.1 Apaloderma vittatum | reverse complement strand
CTTCCTCCCTCCCCTCAAAAGAGATAAAGCAAGGGAGAAAATGCAGATAGCCCTGTTTAATGTGCTGAACACAGAGACTGCCTTAGCCCAAGGCATCATTTCTGGTGTGATCTGACCTCAATGGCTGGGACGGGAGTGAGAGAGAAACAGAAGAGGCAAGGGAAGGACTGAAACATATTTTTGCATAGCTGCTCATTTTTTCATTATTTTTTTTCTGTATTTCTCACTATTACAGCAAAAGGAGGAAGGATGAATGTGAGGGGTCTGCCTTGCCTGCTCCCACCTTTATAGCTGTCAGGGATGATGGAGTATGCTTTTTACGAGCCCTATGTTCTGATCAATAAGAACTGATTTGTACCTTATGCATATTTTCTTTATGTGGGAACAAAAAGATCTAGACTATCTGCAGAGAAATAACCTGTAAACAGTGAGATTAATATTTCTCATTCACAACTGTACGCTGAGATTCATGAAATTCCATGTAATTTATCCCAGCATAACTGATCGCATACCTCTTTTTTTCAGTCCATCATGTCTGAAGACATCTCTTCCAATTAGATGCTCCCATGTTAATGGCCACTGCAGCTTTTGATGAGTCATGGTGCAGTTTGTTTAGGGAAATGGATCCCACAGCAGCACAGACACTTTCCCAACCTCTGACCTAGGTACAAATTGGAGTCAGCAGGGGTGGAGGGACACTGTAGTGCTGTAAATTGCGTAGCGCTCCTAATAAAACTAACTCATATCATTTGTAATTTGTCAAATTAATTTATGCCGTGGTACCTACTTATTATAATTTTGGCGAAGTTGCAACACCTCTCTTCCTGATTGCAGCAGATTAGTTCCTGTTTACATCAGGAGGACCTTTGACAACTCCTTGCCCCAAAGAAACCCTTTGAAATCAGTAATGTTCCACACTCATGCTCTTGGGATTTGTTGATGACTGATCTCTATTGTTAAACTCTCTTCTGTTGCACAGCCTACCCAGATGTACAAAGACATTTGACATTATATGAAAGCCTCTGAACAATTTTAAATTCAGATTAGGTCTGTTAATCGAATGCAGACTTTCCTTTTCAAAATGGTGAAAGTCATATATCTATTTTTATAGTTGTCACTTATAACATTGTCAAGGTAAAACACATGCTGGTAATTAGTAGAATGCAAAATATTTGGTCAATATGAGATAAATATTTAAATACAATGAGAATTTTAAAAATGTAAAAAGGTAATTATTTGAAACAGGCAGAAGAAAATTATTTATCAAAAAAACCCCACCACTAATACTAAGCAGTGGATGTTTTTTTTTGTAATATTTATGTCTTTCATGGATTGATAATAATGTCTGCTTTGATTATTTATTAGATAAAAGTCTCCAAATTTAAACATTAAAAGTTTTGTATATGAAGTGTTAAATAATTGCAGTAAACAAGTCATTAGTCATATGCTTTACATAATTATCCACACAAATTAAAGGGCAATATATTATAAACATATAGTTCATTGTAACTCCTAATTTAATATTAGATCAACAAAATTCATAAATACTGCTTCAGTGGATTTATGATTATATGTATTTTTCTTAAGTCAAATCTGACTCATGCTGCGGTCATCTATTCTCTCTCCTCATATACACAATTAAATGAAGATACATGTTCCTATCACACAGTGAAGGGGAATAGGCAAAAAATTTTGTTTTCATTACATTTTTTCCCTTTTTATCATAGCATATATATACACTGTCAGTTTTATACTCTCCCTTGTACCTGATAGAGTCCACTTTTTAGTTAATTTGCTGAATATTTTTGGTTTTCTGATGTAAAACTCTTCATGAAATGCTTTTCAACCTTGATTAAGAACATTCATTGTAGAAACAAAACAGAATGAGGAAAAAAAGAATTCCTGGCAATGTATTTAATTACCTGTTTTTACAGTCATTATAGATGGGGACTTAAACTGGCTGGAATGTGAATGGGGTATGCAGAACAATGCCCTAAAACACAAAAAGCCATGATTAGTCTAGATACTTATCTGCTACTAAGCTGTCAGGAGGAATTAAGATGAATTCCTATAGTCTTAACATGTTGATATCAGTACAGAAGAGGCTAAAATAATTGAGCTACTGTTACTGAAGATATTATTGGCATAAACATGAAATATCAGATAAGATATATCATGATATATATAGCCTTACATTGTTGCTATTTTCATTTTTAAGGCAATTATCTTTCCAAAGTATTCATAAATAGAGTATTGAACTGTTGTTTTCTTCATATAACAAATATTTTAAAAAAAAACCTCGTGAATTTATACCTGTGTAACTAATCTTGAGTATACCTTGTTCATAGAAGTAAAATGATATGCAACAGAAAATATTGACCTTTGCAATGAGTTTTAAGAGTGAAGAATAGACCAGTTCTTTCTATTACAAATCCTTCTATTTTTATGTCATTATTAATTTAATTGCTGTCTTCCCTATATCTTCTATATGTAGTCTTCACTACATTCTGCCTAATGCAATGAAGCTGTGAAGGGTCTATAGCACATGTCTTACGAGGAGTGGCTGAGAGAACTGAGGTTGTTTAGCCTGGAGAAAAGGAGGCTCAGGGGAGATCTTATTGCTCTCTACAACAGCCTGAAAGGAGGTTGTAGCAAGGTGGCGATTGATGTGTTCAACCAATTAACAAGTGATATGACAAGAGGAAATGTCCTCAAATTTGGCCAAGGGAAGTTTAGATTGGATATTAGGGAAAATAGCTTTACTGAAAGGGTTATCAAGCTTTGGAACGGTTTGCCCAGGGCAGTGGTGGAGTACCCTTCCCTGAAGATATTTAAGAATCAGGTAGATATACTACTTATACGGTTCAGTCGAAGACTTGTCAGTATCAGGTTAATGATTAGACTCGATGATCTTAAAGGTCTTTTCCAATCTAGGCAATTCTGTGATTCTGTAAATTGTAATAAGTTATCACAGAAAGTGTCATAAATATAAGAATGTATGGAGAACATTAAAAGTCTATCAGACGTGGTTGGATAAGTCATCTTCTAACATTTAATTACAGAAATATCTGTTTGTCTGCTAGATTAATGTATACACAATTATAGCTGTTTTGATTAGACTGAGGAGCAATTCAAGTTGAAAACAGTCATTACCCAAAGTTCAACAAATACCTCCCAATGAAATCATGTGTCATCTTGCTGAGCTTTACCTATGTATTGGACCAGCAGGTGAAATTCTCGGTATGAATGGTCTTGGCTTGGGGAAGTTAAGATCTGAGTCAAAGAATTTAAATCAACTGAGAGAATCCTATTGACTTCGCTAGGATCAAAGATTTGGAGAGAAGCCTGGAGGACCCCAAAGCCAGTCAGCTTATCCACAGTTATTCACTTCTCTCCAGGCTAGGGGTGGTATTCGGGAGCCAGTTGGCACTGGGAATTGCCTGACAGGGTATTTTTTAAGTTTGCTTCCATAGAGAGTAAAAGCAAATATAAAAAAAACTGCTGGATTTCTTGTCTGGCTTTTCATGCCTTAGGTTACAAAGTTTTTTTCAGAATAGTTGGACCTTACTGCTTTTTGTCTTTGTTTGGGATTTGCTCCAGTCATCTCAAATTGCTCAGTGCTTAAACATAATATATAGATTAAAACTACTTAACAGCATACCTGGAAAGTATGTTAGCCACAGCTAAAATATGTGGTCACATCAACAGTTTATCTGGGAATATTCCTGGAATCAGGCTAAGATTAAGATTTCTGTCCTTCTAAACCATGTTATCAAACAGCAATAATCTCATAGCTGTTCTGAAGAATATGAGGAAAAGTGCCTCAAATCCAGCACTACAGGATAAGTAGCTTATGTCAACTATTGGTGGAATAAATATGACTGGAAGAGAAGTACACATAGTTGCTGTGTAGGTATTGCAAATAGTCCTACATAAATAACTATCTCAAACAATACAATATTATAGCAAATAAATCTATACATCTTCTTTCTTTAAAGAGTTTAAGGTCTTTAAGCATTTAAAACTTGAACTTCCCTTTGCTATAGCCTATATCTCCCTCTGTCTATACTCTGATTTTTAATATAATAAGATATATTTACAAGGAATGCTAAAAGCAAATTTACAAATGGAAAGGGAGTAAACAGTGACAGATCTGACAAGAGCAATAGCTATATGCAGAATTTGCAATATAAAATATGTTGAGTGTAAATATTTCATCAGAAGCAGTAAGGCTCTATTGTAAAACAATGTACTGAAAATATATGCCATGGAAGTCCTTATAAATTTTCAAAAAATCCAAATATGCCACTCATTTACAACATAAAAAGTAAAATGAAGAAAGATAATTGCATTGTAGATAACCAGCATTAAGCAACAACATACAAGAAGAGAAAGCGTTGCAAAATAAAGCTGTAAAAAAACAGGAATGAAGAAAATTACATACAGGTCAATGAACTGAATAAAGGTATCTTCAGTGTTTACTTCCATAACATTTATATTTTGAAGCTTTTTCGTGCTGTTTTAACAATTTTATACATTCAGTGCAGCTATGCTACAGCTGCAAGAGCACATACTATAAACACTACAAAAAATCTGGCACTGTACTCAGACCTTCCTTTTTAAATAGCATATAGGCACAGTTCACCTACAGTATAACGTATGTCCCAACTTTCTTCTTTTCCTAAAAAATAATTCTGGCACGATATAAATCTGAGTGTGTTATCTGTTGATAAATGTTGATTTTTAATAGACACTGCTTAAATCAGCACTTGCATAGAGCTCTGAGCTAACACAGTCCAGCTACATATGGCTAGGTATTAAAATACTGCCTGTTTGAACTGCTCTGACATGGAAGACAATATCTGAACTATTTTTCATTCATCTGCAGGAAACAGCAATTGCAAACTGTTTCTGTGTCATCTGTGCTTATGCATCTTGCAGAGGAATTCAGCTCTACGGTTTTCATCAGCGGTTAATGAGCTGCAATGCAGTCTACTGGCCTACAGATTCCTCTTTCCTCTGTGAAGGCATTGTACTGCATTTCTCAGTTTCTTTTCTTATCTGTAAGAACAAGAACTAACATAGTCAGAACTATGAATGACATAGGTGAAACCTGGATTACCTTTTCAAATCTGCTCAAGATATGAGAAATTAATTTTCTTGCTTGCGTGTCTCTTTCAATTTCCTTGCTTTGTCTGTCTTGTCTGTGTGGGTCTTAATCCACTAGAACAGTCATATTTTTACAGGCCATACATATATCAGCAATTAGGCCAATGAATTTAAACATCTGAACAAACTGGGATCAGCAGCACGATTAATCAATAATGAAAAAGCAATAAACTCAAGAGAAAGAAAGTTTAGATATGAACACAACTTTGAAATCTCTTATCAACAAGCTTATTTCTTTTTAGCCAAAGGCCTTTTTCTTTTTCATAGCATATTCACTGTTGGGTTTAAGCTGCTATGAAAACTGACTAAAATCATTTTAAAAATCTTTCTTCAATTTTGACACTTATAAAGAAAAAAACAATAAAAGAGTCAAGTGTAAAACTAAGAAAAGAAAAAGGAGCAGCGGCTGAACTGAAGTTAATTCTTGCATGATAACTGTTATTTTGAATAAAACTTAATGAAAAGTATTTCTGAGAGCTATAATGACAACAAAGTATTCAATATAAGGATCTACAAGTTCAGGAGTGAAGTGGCTGAACTCCAAAAATAAGTATAGATGACTCACTTCTCATGGCAGTATAGTTATGTCTGCATTCTAAAGACATAGATGGTTTAAACATCAGTTTAAAGGAGTAATACTGAGTCATTTTCTCACAGAATTAATTATGTGATTATGTAAAATAGTTGTAATAACAGGAATCAAAAATATCAGAACAATTTAATTACTACATTGTAAAGTATATCTTAAGTGAGTTGGTCTCATCAAACTGCTTCAGCAATCGTTTGGCTTCGTAAAGCATTCAATGAGTGTTCCTTAAAAAAATGAAAAAAAGGTGGAGGCATGTGACGTTGAATCAGATTGGATAAAAACCTAATACTTTAGAGAATCTCAGGTAATCTTTAGGTAATCTCAGGGAGAAGCTTGTTGGAAAAATTCCACACACATATGTTGAAGTCATTTACTGTTAAGTCCTATAAGCAGGCACATGTTAAAAATGCTATTGCATTGTAAATTAATGCCACTAATAATGTTTATATAAACCCTTTGATATGTTTTTAGCATACACTTTTGATACAGAGCTTCAGAGAGCCAGGACCCAGATGGTGTCTTGTCTATTTTCACCAATGTCAAAGGACAATAGAAAGCTATAATGTCTACTTTATACTCAATCTCCTGCTTTGAATGAGCATGAAGAATATTAAATGAGGAGAAATGGTGAGCTGGTTATGGTGATGGACACCGGGCTGAGCAAGTCCCACACAGTGCAAGTGAGGATTGTGTAACCCACTGCTGCCCCTGACTGCCCTGGCCTAGTCCTGCCCCTGCACCCTGCCACCTCCTCCTTTCCACTCAGGATTTCTGACCCTACTCCTGGGCGTCACACTGTCTCTCTTTGATAGGACTTTGTGGCACTGTGCTGTTGCCCAACTGAACCTCAGAAAAACCTCATTAACACCCTTCTAGAAACAGGCTGGTGCACCCAAGGACACCATCTGTGGGCAGATGTCCAGCCTGCAATCCACCCACTTGCCCACTGACAGCCTCTTCCCAGCACACAACCCATGAAGTCTCCCACTTTGGAATATAGCAAATCAATTTCCCTTCCTCATTTGGTCTCTTTTTTAAGTTCAGTGTCAGAGATTATTCCCCGGGCTACACTGGGAGTGGCCTGCTGTGGTTTGAAAAATGATTGTAGAAGAAGCAATTTTTTAAAAAGAAAAATAAGAAATGGTACTCAGCAACATAATTCCCCGGCCATGTCATTTGTTTAATAGCCTGGATGGTGTTCTGTTTCCCAAAAGTTAAAAGTTTGAGTGTAAGACCACACTAGAGGCCCTATTTTGAAAGTTTTATGAGCTTTTTTTTTATTCTGCTGATGCTGCCTTTCTGCATAAAGGTGAATTTTATGCTGTGCCAATGGGGCCCAAACCCAGTAGAGCATTTAATCACCTGAGTAACTCTAATTACATAAGTACCTCTATTGAAATCAATATCATTCTTTAGATGTTTAAATTGTACCCCTACTTAAGTGCTTTCTTGGATTTAGGCCTAAAATACTGTAATTAGAAAACATGTTCCTTTGTATTTCAGAGAAATGTAACAATATAGGAGTATTTCTGGAGAACTTTCATATCTCGGAGACATACTCATTTCATAGGATGAGACAGAGTCAGTGGTTCACATTAATAGAAATTATAAACAAACAGTGTGTAGTTTAACATTTCTATTGATTCCCTTTAAATAATTTGTAAAGCCTGTTTTCATTTCAAATGTGAACATATTTAATGAATATGTTTTTCTACATAGTCCTGTATGAATTAAGATGAGATAGGAGTTTTATACACATTTTGTTCAAACCTGAACAGAATGATATAGTTTACGATCACTTTGTGAGCCCAGGCAAGAAAAGCGGCATTACAAATTTCCTTCTGAGTAAATATCCATAAGTAGACAGAATCAGTAATAATCACAACTGTTCTGGAATGGGCAAATAGTTCCTAAGTTCAAAGGAAAAACTGGTCTTGTCTTTTCAGTTTATCTTCACCATATTTTTAGCAAATGCTTCAACAATGATAGAAAAAAATAAGCTGGTATGCATAACTGAAAATTTTGTGAGGTGTGTATTTTCCTTTTCAGTACTTATTACTAATTTAAATCTTAACCTTAGCTGTGTTTCTTTATAACTGCATTTATTTAGATGACAAAATTGATATATCAAGAAATTCTGAAGTAAGGGACTTTAAACATGTTTTCCCTGTATTTGCAGTGCCATAAATAATACTGGCTTGTCTATGCTCTCACAGTGTGACAGTATATGGAAGAATAACCTTCAGTACTTATAGTAAGATGTTGAGGTACAATATGATACAAGCATCTGATGAGGAAGAGTTATGCTGAGATTTTAACAGATTGACAATATCTTGTCTTATAGCCGCACACATGCTTCTTGAAAGCAGGAAAGGCAATTTACCCTCTACTGTGACTATTTATTAGCTTTTTAATTGTCTTGGACTAGTTCTGTACAAGAAACCATTAAATCGTTGTTGAGAAGAAAGGATGTGCATGGTGAGTGAGAGCATCTGTGTTGTTAACTTCTAAGTAAATGAATTGCACCTACTCAAACACTATATCTAACACCTGTTCCAGAGCAATTTAAGTTACTATAATATTCTTGGTCAGCTACTTTTTAAGCAGTTATTGCTGGAATGGATTACTGAGGCGAAAAAAATAACAATCCTATAGTCACAAATGTCCTCAAGTTTGTGGTAAGAATGCTCAGAGGTGGAGGCTTAGATTTGATTGGCTAGAAATGAATGTTGACTTTGAATGAAAAAATACAATTTTTTGAGGAAAAGTTCATTAAAAAAAGTAGGTTCTTGTGTTTTGTTTCAGTAGGTGCAGAAAAGACTTTGTTATAAACTTGGTATCACAAGTAAAAGTTACTGAAATATATGTCCCAAAAGTAGTCTGAAATATACACTCTTTGAATAAAAAATTTAAGAATCAGAAATATAAAATTTATGCCTGAACTACTGTTCATGGAAATCATCTTCCTGTAAGGGATTTGTTTTAAGCCCTTTTACAACAAAGCTGAATTCCTACATCCCATTAGACTACAGAAGTATGAAGGAACTGTAGCAGATCTCAGTATCTTATGTTCCATTTCGTGTGCCTAGCAGACTGATCGCAGGTATGAGAACAGTGACAGGAAGTGAAATTCAATATGGACCAAAACCTGTGAAAGATGCAATACATAAATTGCCTGCCTGGGCATCTCCTGTGTTTCTGTTCAGCTAGGTTCTAGTTCCTGACATTGCCTTAGACTTTATTTGTTTTTTTAAATTCTTCATTTATTTTCAAATAGTGAACATTTTCACAATAAAATTAGTGATCTTTAAACCACATGGAAAACAGATATTAGCTATATCCTGGGCAGCTGCTCCTTGCTGCCTCTCACTCGCTTAACAGTGAGTTTAATCATGTGAATTTTAAAACACTTTAGCAAAATCTCAAGTAGGAAAAAGTGCAGAACTGCTCCTTTCTCATTTTCTGTCTTCAGGGAGATAGTTTCCAAAGTACATTAAGGCTAAAGGTGGCTGATTTCAACTGACTGCTAATCGCAGTTAAACACCTGACTTTCCCTGACAAAGTAAGTGGGCAATAACTCCCACAGGTACCTTTCATCTAGTCTTACTGTAAGTAACACCACAGGTCACATACTTAAGTATCTTAGTTTATTAATTGCATTCAAGATTTCTTCCCTGTTAGGTTCTTTCACAAATATTAAATATTTTTAGCTTTCCTCTGTAGCAGAGGACATTCTCAGATCCGAAGATAATCAGGATTCTGTGATTCTGTGAAGATTTATCTAACAAATTATCTGTATCTCAGACTTTAGTTAATCTCTTGATCTTTAAGTTTTTTTCACCCATCTAATTGATTCTTTTGGCACAGGTCTAATTTTATGACAGTCTACTGAAAAAATTCTGAAGGAGATGTGAAAAAAATGTTAACTTTTGTGAAAGAAGCTTTTATTTCATGATCAACAGCTTCAGGAATGAGAAAGAAGGAGATGGGTGATTGAATGACTTCAGTAGTTCCTGCACATTATATGTTCCTGTAACTTACGCTGCTTCTAAAATTAGCTGATTCCGACAACATACCACTGAAGAAGTACCTACTGTCTTTCTAAGATCTGTTGCCACCTTTGATCTGTTTTATAATTTCACATAGAAGAATACCACTAGTGTAATCAGATTAATAACATGCAAATCATATGCTCAAGTATCTTTAAGCAACTGACAGAAATCCATGTTCAGTTTGAAAAGGCCAAAATTGGTTACAATCTGTAGACTTTTTTCACTGCTGTTATGGATTACATATTTTGTGAAGAATTCACCTAGAATAAAAAATACCTAAAGGGAAAATCAGTTGTAGGATTCGTGCAGACAGTGATATGCTAAATTTCATCTGTCACATCCTAAACCTATACCAGCATTCGAATGATCTTTTTCTCCCAGATACTCAAATGACCACAGAGCTATTGCTTTTGGTTTGCTTCTTAGTTTATCATGTCATACTTTCCCACTAGGTGGTTTCAATAATAAAGTATAATAGATGTTGGAAAATGAAATTCACTTCAGCTCTCAGAGGAGGTTCCTCCAAAGATTGAATGAATCACATCACTGTTTAGGTTACCTGTGGGATGCCATTGAACTTGTTTAAGTGCCTGTATTTAAGGACAATGATTGTTTGGTATTTTCACCAGTACTATGCTCACTTTCTAAACGAAACATTTCTAACTACGTAACTAAGAGAATACTGAAGTCCTGGCTCTTAAAACTCCAGTGCTTTGTGCTATGGAACAACACTCTCAAAACACTGTTTAATTATTCCCACATCTATTGGGGAAAAAAGCATCCTTGCAGACAGTATCAGAACATTCATTTGTTATCGAACACAAGAGATATGAAATAATGTTGGATAAGTTTTGAATGTTGTGTAAATTTATCTTGAACAGACAGATTTCTTACAGTTTTCTTTTTGTTGTTCAGCAAATAAAGAAGTTCAGGCTACTGTTTCTCTAAAAAAAAAAAGAAAGGATAAATAAGTTTGGCTAAATATGAATTATGCAAAGAGTTGAAATTTAATAAAATCTCTAGGAGAATGGAAAAGGACAGAGGAGTGAACAAGAAAATTCACAATTTAGAAATAGAATGAAACATATTTTTGAATTGAAAGTCCTAGGGAAGGTGGGTCTGTTCATAAATTGAATAATAATAACATTGAACACAAAATAGTTCAGGTAAGTGAGGCTTTTAAGAGAAAAAAAAATCTCCTTTGATCAGTGATTAAGAAAATATTGCTTCCATAAAGAAAATCACTGATCATAATGGGCAAATAATGAAATACTGAGAAATACATATGTAAATAGATATGTTAGCACACCTGAGAAATCAAGTTCAAAATAATTTTGTTAACAGTAGAACTCCAATTTGTAGTTACGTGGTTTTGTTTCAGCATTTTATCTGTACAAGGTGAATTTCTGTTGAGGATAAATTTGCAACAATACAACCTGATTTAGCCTAAAACCATATTTTTTACACCAAATAAAGAATATATGATTAACTGAAGGTAATTCTGATAATTTACCTTTCTATCAAGATCTCTTACACTACATGTGAATCAAAACTTTGTGCTTAGGCAGAGTTCTGTTCAGAATACAGAACGAAAAAATAGGCTTGCATTTCAGTGGCTATATATCATTAACTCACAATGGAACAACATTGTCATGCGGTACAAATTTGAATGATTTTTTTTTTCCCCCATCATAATTTCACACTGTAATGCCAGCATGATAGACTCATAATGGGCTCCCTGTAGACGCATACAGAAATCATTTTGTCATGGTTATCTCACCTTGTAACAGCATTGAGAGCAGTTGGTCTCCATGGTCTTGCATTAAACTGTCACATCATTGTTAAAATTCTCTGTTTCAGGAAATGGTGATGGTACATCTTGAGTGCTGTGAAAAATAACTACTTCACTGCCCATACTCAGTGGTTCTGTAAAACCAGATTACTCTCTTATTCATGAATGAGAGGGGAAAACATTTTTCAGTAGCAAGTGATGATAGAGATTAAGCACTTTTTTTGCATGTTTATCTGTCTCAGAATGACGACACCAAAATTTTACTACCCCAGTACTAAATCTTGTGGAAATATTTATATTTCTAGATACCTGTATTTTGGCTTGCCCTGATTTTGAGCCATTTTAAATACACTCCAAACATACAATTTTTACTTATTGTTATTTAATTTCTCATATCAAATGCAACTCAGCTACTCCACTCAGAGGGTACGTACTTGATTGATTCTTTTACATTTCTCCTTATATCCTGACCGTAGCTTCACATAAGTTCACCAAGAACCAAGAACCAAGAGAAATGTTTTATTTATGTTGCTGCAAGAGAAGAAATTATACTGACTCAAATTGTTTGACAACTTACATTTCAATCCTACAACTAGAAAGCAGTGTCTGCTTAGCTGTACCAGCAAGGTATGTTAGTGTGGTGGACTACTCTTTGAGTTTTTAGCAAGCAAAATAGATCCGGCATACCAAGAGCACAGCTAAAAGTGCTCAAGCAGTTGTCACAGCAGGAGCGCAGAGTGGGCCAGGAGAGGCCTCTGCCAAAGCCTATGCAGCAATGGATTCAATCTGTTATGGAGCACAGTCCCCAGAACACCAGGAGCTTCAAACCAGGCAAATTTCCAGGACAAGGTGCTGTTAATCCAGGTATGGGGTGGCCAGCAGTGTCCAATGGCTGTCCCAGTGCTGGAGCAGGAGACAGCAGTGAGGTGTTGCCTTCATCCCTTGTACTTTTTTGCTCACCTGATTTGATGTCCGTGGAGATGTACTGCTGTCCGTATATTTGGATCCAAAATGTTGTGAGGAAACTGCTGAGGCTTGATCAGGTCTCAGGACATTGCATCTGCTGCTCTTCCATGAGAACATCAGAAAGGCCAGGGAGACCTTGAGAGTATTGAGAGAAGTTATGTGGCTCTGGAGGAGAGCCAATGGTGTGCTGGCCTGTATCAGGAATACTGTTATCAGCAGGAGCAGGGAGGTGATCATTCCCCTGTACTCAGCTTTGGTAAGGCCGCACTTTGAGTACTGTGTCCAGTTTTGGGCCTCTCACTACAAGAAGGACATTGAGGTGCTGGAGTGGGTACAGAGGCGGGCTACCAAGCTAGTGGGGGTTGATCTGTTCTCCCTAGTGTCAAGTAATACGACAAGGGGAAATGGCCTTAAGTTGTGCCAGGGGAGGTTCAGGTTGAATATTAGGAAGAATTTGTTTACAGAAAGGGTTGTCAGGCATTGGAACAGGATGCCCAAGAAGATGTTTAAGTCAATATTCCTAAGGTGTTTAAGAGATGGGTGGATGTTGTGTTGAGGTACGCGGTTTAGTGATGTTGACAGAGCTAGGAAAAGGTTGGACTTGATGATCCTGAAGGTCTCTTCCAACTGAAAATGCTCTACGATTCTATATAGGGTCTTGGATTAGATGAGGGGATTGGATTAGATGATCATAAAAGGCCTTTCCCAAACCAAACCTTTCTATGACCCTGTGATTCTTTGATTCAAACATGGGGTAATACTCATTAACATCAATGATGACAGCAGTAGAAACAGCAAGACAGTTTATGACGTTTACATTCATAAGCAGCTGTATTCTTGATGGTCTATTTTATCACTATGATAATGAATGTGACACAGTCTCTAAAACCTTGCAAATAATATTTCTCTAGTCAGCTTGATATGGGCTTTTAGATATAAATTTCCCATCTAGCATAATCCTTGTTTATTGTTAGTAAAGTGACATTCTCTGTCAAGGGAATATTTTCAGTCTCTTCAAAATGACATATTTGGTGCCAATCAAGCCACTGTCATGGGCAACAGTATGACAGCCTATAGTGGATGTGAAAAAACAAACCAGATTACAAAGTTTGCCTTACTTGGTTATGCCACAAACTCAGCCACTTGCACCCCCTCTGCACTACATTTGCCATGTTTAGATTTTGTGGGAAGCTCAAGCAGAAAGTCATGCTGGTTCATGCTGAGCCAAAGTTGCCATTCTTGGGAATTACCCATCACAGTCCCCATGCATCTCCCCTGGTATTTGTTTCCACACATCTTTCTGATCTACAGGTTCTTCCCACACTTCCAGTATCTTTCCTCCTGAGATCTTGACCTCCTTCTTTACTAACTCCCTTTCTGAAACACCACTTTTTTCAGGAGCTCATATTCTTCAGCATTGACTCTTCTGTCTGAATGCCGAAACGTCCAGTTCTCCCTGTCTAAACAGTCTTTGTGCAGAAGCACAACAGGTGACCAGATGGGTGATGCTCTCTCAAGTCTCTCCATTAAATGGAAGATTCAGGACATGTAACTTTTATTTGGTCCAGATGCTACCAAAATTTAAAGCCCATGCAATGACCGCAGCTAAGAAGTTGCAGGCTTCTGCTTGTTTATTCACACCCACATCAACAATTATCTGCTGTCTGCTACCATTTACAATTTAAGCTTGGTTTTTTTGTTATTTTTGTTTTAGTTTACCTTTCCTCTATTAGTCATATTAAGAATTTATACTTGTGTCAAATGGATATCAAATTTCAAGTATGTCAATTCAAACAGTTTCACTGGGAGTCATGTTCAGCATCTTTGCCTCTATAAATTATGAGAAAGTAGGGTGCTTTTATTAATTCCTTTTATGATAGAATTTGTGCAGGCTTTACCAGCAAAAGGCAACAATTAATATTCAAGTCCTAGTTCAAATGCTACATTCTCTGATCTATTTGTCATTTAGATTTAAGTTTAGTCTCCAGACTATTTCTAATATTTGAACTTTTCCTAGGGTAAAACTGTGTCCTGAATACTTTGCTTATAAGAACATCTAATTTAAACAGACTTATAAATCTAAGGAATTGTGGAATTATTAATATTCTGCTGAATTATTTAAATGAAATTACAAATGTTCCATGTCCCTTGAGATATTTAACTGGAAAAAATGGCATCCATGTTGCGCATCTGTCAGGTAACGAGCAGATCACAGTTACATGCATTAGAATTTTAGTCTCTTGGATAGAAAAATTCACATCTGTTTATCAAAGTTCAGATATACAATTATTATTTCTAATACCATTTGTCCATTCTATTTCTTTCACAGTGACTTAATCAAGAATATTTTTGTTTTATTTCAGTTTAAAATTTGTTAGAAAAATATAGAATAAAACATCACCACAAAAAAAAAATAAACAAACCCAAAACAGAATAGCCTCAACAAGAAAGACAAGCAGAAAGACAAACAAAAAACCACCAAGCAAAACCAGTACTTTAAATCCTTGTAAACATATTGCCTTTAACACGTTTACATCAGGGAAAATTTTGGCTATACAGATCCATTGTATTTTCTTACAACTGTATGCACTTCATAAGTTATTTCATTTATCTGAGCTGTAAATCCTGTTACTCTTTTCAATCAAGCTGTAAGTCCTGAAAATCATGAATGTAGGAAAAAGTTCTTCAGGTCTAGAGATATAAATGAAAAAACAGTTGTCCCTGTGATGACTGTGGTAACAGGTATATTCAGCATCTTTCTTGGAACAGAGCCTCTTGTGCTGGCATCTGTAACTTTTTATCCATGGGAGGTACCCAGGTGCTCTTAATGCATCCTTAGTTTCACTGTGGCTTTATATATTTGTCTGCAGTAATGGCATTCTCTCAGAAAGGCAGATAATAATTTTAAAAAAAGAATAAAAATGCTGTTCCTAACAGGAATGGAAAAAACCATTCTGATGCTTTTCATCTTTAAACAAAAATTTCACAGGGCATTTGAAAATTAGAATAGGTTGAAAGAAAAGCTTGGAAGATCTCCTGCTGTAGCACAAGTAAAATCAGTAAGCCTCAGATTGCACAGTTTTTATACAATCATCTTGTCAGGGGGCACGGTTTTCTATTCAGGCCCATGCTATGGTTTGTGTGACTAGCATCTCCCACATATAAGTCTCTCTTTATTTTTCTCTGCAAGGGCAAATCATACAGGATGTTTTTTTTAGATAATTGAATACCTGTACTCTCTGCTATATGTTTGTTCTTAATTCCTATCGAAGTTTGTTCAGCAGCCTTGAACTAGCTGCCAAGAAATCTTTATCTCATGTACAAATAATTCTAACCCTTGTACTACACAATTTAATGTGTCTCTTGTCTCTTTCTTCTGAAGTTTTCTGATACTTTGGTATCCTAGGCTCAGATGACTGCGTGCTTAAAAAAAAATAAAAATATTACTTGAAATCCCATAGGGATGCAGAGTGGTTTGCAAAAGAAGATATAGCTAAGTTATGGATGTCCCCCTTCCTCTGCTAACCCCATGGAGTTAGTAATGGCTTAACTCTGAGCAGCCAGAGATGTAGAACAAATCATTTGGATGCAGATTTAGAAAACTGAAACATCTGGGAAATGAGGTTCCATTCGTTAATACTTCTAAATTAATCTCTGGTATTCCATTCATATGTTTTAGATTAGTACTGTAACTAGACAGTTAAATATGTCTGTTTGGGACACCCTCAGCTGGACTAATTTATTCTGTGATAGTCAGTGGAATTTTGTAGAAAGAGAATAGTTTGCCCATATCATATATGTTGCACACTGAGGACTTAATTCCTGTTAACATCTGAATACGCCTATTATGTATATATCCCAAAATACATTGAAAGAATGATTAAAGTTTCAAAATCTGGAAAAGCCAGAATTAATGCTGCCAACATGATTTCCTGTACCCTCTCTCTTCCTCGCTGTGTAAACCCATTCTAATCTGAAGTTGTATAATTTCTTTTTGCTTACAAATGTATACACATTTACCCCAAGAGCAGATGTTCCTACACGTATGCTCAAATATTCTTAGCTGTCAGTTAAATTCCAGAATACTGTAGATATCTTCAGTTTACAGGACAATTTAAAATTTTAGATAAAGAGGTAATAATTACTTTCTTTTTTCCTGGATTCTAACAGTTTAGGAGGCTTCATTATTATGAATTATATTTGGTGTAGTGTTAATTCAATCATAAATGTAGTCTTGATGTCTGGAGAAATATTTTCTTCTTTCACATTCAGACTGCTGAATATGTTGTTAATACAAAGCCTGTGTGTTATATAAAAATTGTCATGTAAGCAATTTTATATTTTCTCTTTAATATCCAACAGTATTGCAATTCATTTGTGCAGATTTAAGAAGCTCGTAAGAGATGAAGAATACTTCTGTGAAAAGATCTGATGAATACATACATACAGCAAGTGGCAGTAGCAAATCTTATTTTTACCTTTGTGTAATATTTTCGATGTATTTTAATCTAAAACATATATGATAATAAACTTTTAAGTAATTTAATAATATTAATAATGAAATAGTTTTGTTTCCCTGACTATAGTGTTATATAAGTATACCTCCCATTTTTAAAAAAGGAGAATAGGAAGACTCAGGGAACTATAGGCCAACCAATCTCACCTCTGAGCCTGGCAAGATGCCCACTAATGTGCCCGTCGTGGAGTGAATCCTCCTGAAAGCTATGCTAGGGCATATGGAAAATGAGGACGTGGTTGGTGGCAACCAACACAGGTTCAGGTAGGGCAAATCATGTCTGAAAAATTTGGTGGCCTTCTATAATGAGGCTGCAGTTTTAGTAGACAAGGAAAGAGCAACTGACACCATCTACCTGAACTTGTGCAAAGTATTTGACACTGTTCCACACGACATCCTTGTCTCTTAATTGGAGAGATGTGGATTTGACAGATGAATCATTCAGTAGATAAGGAATTGGCTGGATGGTTGTCTTCACAGAGTTGTGGTGAATTGTTCAGTGTCCAAGTGGAGACCAGTGATGAGTGGTCTTCAGGGGTTGGTACTGGGACTAGCGCTGTTTAACATCTTTGTCAATGACATGGACAGTGGGATTGAGTGCACGCTCAGCAAGTCTGTCAATAACACCAAGCTGTGTGGTGTGGTCATCATGCTGGAGGGAAGGGATATCATCTAGAGGGAGCTTGACAGACTTGAGAGATGGGCCCATGCCAACATCATGCAAGGTCCTGCACCTGGATCGGGGCAATCTCAAGCACAAATACAGGCTGGGTGACAAGTGAATTGAGAGCAGCCCTGCAGAGCAGCACTTGGGAGTGCTGGTGGATGAAAAGCTGAATATGAGCCAGCAATGTGCACTGGCAGCCTAGAAACCCAGTCACATCTTGGGCTGCATCAGAATGTCGAGGGAGGTGATTGTCCCCTTCTACTCGGTTCTCACGAGACCCCACTTTCATGCTGGTTATACTCCCAGACTTTCCAGTAAAACATTTGTTTAGTTGAAATTTGTTAAATAAAATTGGGTGGGAAGGAATCTCAATAACATATGACTAGAAGGGACTTTCTGAACTAGTAATTCGAGTCTTGAGTTATGATAACCAACCGTCTCACAATCTGTTTTCCTACACTAATCAGGTTTTGACTCTCTGCAGCTATCACTGTAAAAATTACTTTTCCAAGTCAGGGAGTTTTCATCCTAACCATTCCAGCTGGAAGATTATTTTAGAATCTTACTGCTTTCTGATTATTAAGGTTTTCCACTCTCCAATTTCAGTTTGTTTGTGAAAACTCAATATCACTTTGTACTTGTGATACTTATCCTTTAACTTAAATAGTTGTTGACTGTATTTGATGATTTTTCTCATTGGTGGATTTAAGAGAAACACATATCTACTTTCAGCCAACGTTAGACAACCTAAATTTTCGGAGTTCTCCATTTTGTGACAGGGTCTGCATTTCCCCAGCCATTCTACTAGCCTTTTTTACCTGCTTTATAATTATAGAACCACAGAACAGCTCAAGTTGGAAGAGACCTTGAAAAATTATTTGGTTCAACCTTTCAAACGGAGTCTAGATGAGATTATCTGTCCAGTCACATCTTGAGAACTTCCGGTAATGGGGACTCCACTACATCCCTGGGGATGTTGTTCCAGTGAATGTTCTCACTGTAAAAAATTTTTCTTAAATCTTCTTGAAAGGTGGTGTTTTCCTCTAATGAGACTCTTCATTTATTTTCTCAATATGCATTTGACGTAGAAAATGCTTTGCCATTCCTCTGGCTTTTATCCATCCAGTTCTATGGCTTGAACTGCTGTTCCTTTGTTCTCAGAGGAGGCCTTTAATAAGGTAATGATCTCGCTTTGCAACCACGAAATAAAAAAATATGATCTGAACAAAGAGAGTTCACACATCATTGCTGGAGGTGTAAGACAGCTCAGTTTCCAAATGCACCTTATTTTTCAGTGCATAACCTCTGAGAGATTCACATATAACCTACTTCAGCATCTGGCTTAAGGCCTTTAATAAGGTAATGATCTCGCTTTGCAACCACGAAATAAAAAAATATGATCTGAACAAAGAGAGTTCACACACCATTGCTGGAGGTGTAAGACAGCTCAGTTTCCAAATGCACCTTATTTTTCAGTGCATAACCTCTGAGAAAGAGATTCACATATAACCTACTTCAGCGTCTGGCTTAGTTTGATATTTTTAAGAGTTGAGGCTTTAAAGACTGTAACATAAAATATTTTTCTGTTTTATGTTTTCATCCTTGAAAAATGTCTAGGAGTCTTACAACTTCATAAAACTATTACTTTGATGTAGAATTCAAACTCCTGTGAAGTTGCTCCTACACCACAATGGTATTAGTATACTTTTGTAGAAACTAAGAGAGTAAAACAAGAGATAGACATATATTGTTTCCTTTTTACAAACAGGTGCATAATTAGAAATAAAATCTGATATCAAAGATTTATTGCTTTTAGTAAGGAAGGATGTGATCTAATAGATTTAAGCATCCAGGGAGTTCTTGTTAAGCACGATGCCTAAGGGTCTTTCATTTCTCTGACACATTCATAATGCAGATCAGTTTTTCTGTGGTTATGGCCTTTCTGCAGAGAATGAGAAGGAACAATTTAGACCTATTTTTTAGGTGGAATCATCATTCTCAAGTATCAAATATTAGAAACGTATTTTTATTCCATATTTCCTCCTGAAACAATCCAAAGGTTCTTGGGTTATTTATGACACACTGAAAATATTTTTTCCTTTTACAGCTCTTCTTTAATGTTAGTCTCTGAAAAATAAAATGATGCTGAGTTTTTAACTTACAAAACATGACTGTGAGTCAACTGACTGTATATAAGTCTCCATAGAATATCTACACTTCCACAAAAATTACACTAATTTGTAGATAACTTTGTGTATTTATAAGACATGAGCAACACTGCTCTCAGGACTGTATATAAGTCTCCATAGAATATCTACACTTCCACAAAAATTACACTAATTTGTAGATAACTTTGTATTTATAAGACATGAGCAACATTGCTCTCAGAAAATTGCTTTGTAGTGAATCTCTTGACTTTTTCTTGATTAATCGTGCTTTACTTTACCTTTCCATTACCCGAGAAAACTACAGCTAGTACCTGTGGAAACAGACATCCCTATCTTGAGAAAGAAATCTAAATAAGGATTTACAAAGTCTGAGACTCAAAATTACAGTGTGTATTATACCATACCATGCCATGGGCCGGTTAGCTCAGTCAGTTGAGCATAGCGCTAACAACGCTAAGGTTGCGGGTTCAATTCCTGTTCGGTCCCCATGTGTTGCCTGATCTAGTCGAGAGGTGGTGTCCCTGGCGACAAGGAGGCTGGATTAAAATGATCTCTAAGGTCCCTTCCAGCTTAGGCCATTCTATGATTCTATGATTCTATGTCATACCATACCATTACCATACAAGATATATGACATATGATGTATGATATATATTATATAATACAGTAAATGTCATATAACATATACTATATATCATATAACATACATCTCTCTTCATATTTATGACTTATGATTTTGTGAGGGTTTTTGGTAAAGAAATGTGATGTTGTCTACTCAGAGCTTGTAAGGCTGCTCCTGGAGTACCATATCCAGTTTTGGGCTTCCTAGTACAAAGAAAAGATGGAACTACTGGACAAAGCACAATAAAGGGCCACAAGATGAATAAGTGACTGAAGCATCTCTCCTATGAGAAAAGACTGAAAGAGCTGGGGCTATTCAGTTCAGAAGTGAAGGCTCAGGAGGGATTTCATCAGAGTATAGAAATACCTGAAGGGAGGGTACAAGGACAGAGACAGTCTCTTTTCAGTGGTGCTCAGTGATAAAACTAGAGAAAATGGACACAAACTGAAATGTAGGAGGTGCTGTCTGAACATCAGCAAACACTTTTTTAATGTGAGGATGACCAAGCACTAGCACAGGTTGCACAAGGAGGTTGTAGAATCTCCATCCATGAAAATATTCAAAAGCTGGCTGGACATGATCCGTGGGAACCAAATCTAGGTGACCTTGTTTGAGCAGTTGGTTTGGACTACATGACTTCCAGAGGTCCTTTTCAACCTCTACCTGTCTGTGATTCTGTGATTTTGGCTGTGATATCATAGGCTCAGCACACTCTTAAACACTTGCTGATATAATTGTACAGCAAAGCACTGGAGTGGATGCATTTATATCTCAAAACTGGATGTTTCATTCCTGTGACTTTTACAAGTAGGAAGAAAAGTGGGTTGATCTTGATTGTATCAAATTTGATACTTAATGTTCCTTGCATTTTACACCAAATTTCTCTTTTCAGATTTCTTCTTCTTGTAATCGTCTTATGCAGATTATCAAGTTACCTTACTTCCTAATCTGAATTGTTTGATGATATTCATAAAATGTAAAATATGAATATTTTATACATATGATCATCTCTCAATTATCATTCATATTCTTACACCTACAAACTTTAACTAGATATATAGTTTTACAGTTTCATTACCATAAACTAATTAAATGCAGAGACACTATTTCCTCTTACACAGCATTTCACTTACTATGCCACTAGCTATAATTTTATGTTCTGTGTTAACATTCACATCAATTTCTTTTCATAATTTCATGTATATGGAACTAGTGAAACTAGTATGGCATCCCAGTTAAAATCATATCAAGCTGGTATAATTTAAAAACTGCAGATATATTTACATTTTTGTTGACTAATTTCTTCTATTTTATTATCTAGGAAATGTATTACGTTAAAAGTAGGTAATTAAATACGTATACATAATTATAATGTAGTTAAACCCACTTTTTAAAACTTATTCTTAATTTAAAAATAATGCAAATGAAGCTTACTCTTTCTCATGTTCTTCCAGCACATTAAGATAACTAATAGCTGTTTGTGAAAGAGGCATCATTTGTCAGAATTCTGATGAACAAGAAATAAACACAATGAAAGTATATGATATAATATTGAAAGTGAGTATTCTACTTCAGCAGAAACAAATTAAGATAAATACAAATTGCATTTAAATTGTTTGCTGTTTGCAGGAGAAATAATTTTTAAAATATGACAAAGAAGACACAAAGGCAAAATGTCTATCTGTGTGTTTTCCTTTCAAACCTTTCAGAGTGGATAATTCCCACTGTGTACATCAAACAATTCTAATAAAGACAGATTCGACTTCTGCCTATAATTTTTTTCCTCCCAAACCTTAGGTTTATAATATACCAAAGGCAGCTCTGACAAGCTGCAACAGCATGAAGTGAACTATATAATGAAAATCTTTATAAAACAGTCTTTGCTACCTGCAGCTCTGTATTTGCCCCTATGATATCTCCCTTTGTCCGTTGGTCCTTCTGTAACAAATATCCTCAGAACATCAGGAACAGACACTGGACATTTTTATCCCTCCTCAGAAAGGGTGTCATGACCTTTCACAGGCAGTTGTTTCAACATCCCAGCCAGACATGTCGAGGGGTGGGAGCTGTTGAGTCACTTTTTTTTTTTTCCCCCTCAGATTTCAAACTGTCTGCAGTGGTAGGACTGTTGACAATAATAGCATCAAAATGTGTGATTTTTATCTGACTCCAAAAGGGCAGCAGTAGTTCCTAAAACATTTTCACATTATTAGCAAAAGCTAAAGGAGTATTAGGCATTTAATTAAAAAAATACTTGAGTAATATACTCCTCAGTTGCTTTGTCAAGAAGCTCTCTATAAAATCTGGTTTTCAGGAGATAGCATCTGAAATAAGGAGTGCCAAGGAAGATGAAAGTAGTGTTGAAAAAGCATTTTTTCCATTTTTTCTAATTTTCTGTTTTAGGAAAAAAAATTTAAAAATTATTTGGGGCGGACTGCTGCTAACTAAGTTTCTAGTCAATTAATTTCCACCTCGTTAGCTACTTCTCAGTTAACTTTAGGGAAGTGTCAGAAGCTATCATTTTCAAAGGGGCAGAACTGCTAGAAGAAAAAAATTCTAACTAGTTAAAACTTTAAAAAAATGGCCTCTACCTACTACATTAAATAGGTTGGCAGCTATGCCTAACTTTTTTTCCCTAAAGGTCAAACTACTAAAATGCTCATGCAAAAGGAATTTGTCCTGTAGCTTTTTAATACAGTCACATACAAACCAGCTTTTTATTTCTACTTCCTTCTGCTCTACATATTACATTTTAAATGTATAAAGTATCAGTTCATTTTGGTAATTTTACTATTTTGCTTTTTTTCCAAGTTTATTCACTGTTGAGTATTGTCACAACAAATTAAGATATCTAGGTCTTCGTTCACACTATAGGCTTTTTAGAACACGTCCTCATTATACTTCAGATTAAATCTTGCACCTTTGATTGCTATTTATGAAAATACCAATTTAACTCATCTGCATCTAGCATATGTAAGTTAGAAGTAAGTGAGTTAGCTCTGCCCTGTTTTCCACAGTGAAAGCTAATTTAATATTTTTGTTGTTTTGTAGCCAAACTGAATTTCTGGCTTCATGCTCCTAGGCTAAACACTAAGACAGTTTAATGCCTTCCACTGTTCCCAGCTTCAGCCACGCAACCACATGCTCTAAAATTATCTCAAAATGGAGTATCAGCTAAGTTAAAGCTTAAGTGGCTCAAAGCTTATGCGATAATATTCATGGTTTAAATTTTGTACTTCTACGTCCAAGAACATAGATCTCATGCTGTTATCTTTTGCTGAAAAGTGCTGAAGTTTAGAACAAATTGCCATTTCCTAAGGAGACAGGTCTGGTCTGTTATGAGCTGCTGAAGCCAAGTGACACTGCTGTAGCCCCGTGCTCTCAGGTCCAACAAGTAGCAAGGCTGGGAGGGTTTTCTCAACAGGCACGTGCACACACAAGTACAGTAGATAGAGATATATACTCACAGCTAGCCACACAGATGAACATGGACAGAAAACATAGCACTTGCAAAAGCACAAAAAGCAGCAATAGCCTCATCCTATTCTCTCTCTGGCCAGACAGGATTAAAGTTAGTTACGTGAAAATGTATATAATATATATGTACATGCCTAGAGTGTGGATCCTTCTAGCAGCTGGGCTCAGACAATCTATCCAGCAGCTACCCCCTGCTGCTGGTACCTGGGCATAAGAGCCCAAGGCTACACTCCATGGCAGCGCCTGGTACTCAGACCTATACACACAGACAAATTCTCAGACACTCATGTACGTGCACACACACCCCTCCATCCCCACTATGGATGCCTCCACTAACTGGCTTTAGACTACCCAGCAGCTGCCCCCCAGATCCCTTGGTCTCCCATTTGTACAGCCACAGGCAAATGCATCTGTGCAGCAGCTGACCCCCACATGACTACACCCTCCCTTCAGGTAGTTGTCAGTGATAAGGTGCCCCCTGAGTCTCCTTTTCTCCAGGCTAAACAACCCCATCTCCTTCAGCCTCTCCTTATAAGACTTTCCCTTTAGTCCCTCCACCAGCCCTGTTGATCTCCTCTGGACCCACTCCAGCAATTCTATATCTTCTTGAATTGAGGGGCCCAGAACTGCACACAGTACTCGAGGTGAGATCCCACCACAGTGCTCAAGGTGAGACCACCCCCTACAGAGGCAGAATTACATCCCTGCTCCTGCTGGCCACACAGTTCCTGATACAAGCCAGGATGCCATTGGCCTTCCGGGCCACCTGGGCACACTGCTGGCTCATGTTCAACCAGTTGTCAACCAGTACTTCCAGGTCCCTCTCTGTCAGCCACTCTCCAGCCACTCCTCCCCCAGTCTGTAGTACTGCAGGGGGTTATTGTGGCCAAAGTGTAGGACCCTGCACTTGTTCTTATTGGAGGCTGAGGGTTGTTCTCATAAATGTTTATAAATACATCAAGGAGGAGTGTCAGGACGATGGAGCCAGGCTCTTTTCAGCAACGTCCAATGACAGGACAAAGGGCAATGGATACAAACTGGAACATAGGAGGTTCCACAAAAACATTAGGAAAAAGTTTTTCACTGTGAGGGTGACTGAGCACTGGAACAGGTTGCCCAGGGAGGTTGTGGAGTCTCCTTCCTTGGACACATTCAAAACCTGCCTGGACGCTTTCCTGTGCAATCTACTGTAGGTGATCCTGCTCTGGCAAGGGGGCTGGACTAGATGATCTTTTGAGGTCCCGTCCAACCCGTAACATTCTATGATTCTGTTATTCTTTGATTCTGTGAACTTCATACCGTTGGCTTTAGCCCATTGACCCAGCCTGTTCAGGTCTCTTTGCAGTGCTTTCCTAACCTCCAGCAGATCAACACTTGGTGTTATCTGTAAATTTACTCAGGGTAGATTCAATCCCCTCACCAAGTCACCAGTAAAGATGCTGAGTAGGACTGGACCCAGTAGTCATCCCTGGGAGACATCCCTGGTCACCGGGTGCCAGCTGGATGCAGCACCATTCACCACCGCTCTCTGGGCCCAGTAAAGCAGCCAGTTTTTAACCCAGTGAAGGGTGCAGCTGTCTAAACCATGGGTTGCCACCTTTCCCAGGGGATGCTGTGGGAGATCTCCTTGTCCTCCACGCGCCTTAGCAGGACAGGTCCAATACCTGGCTCTATTCATGTTCACTGGGTACTCTAGTCTGATGTTCGCACACACTGACATAAGCACTCACATCATGCGCGTGAACTCCAGTGTCTCCAGTGGCCTCTCTGACCCATGGTCCCACTCCCATTGCCAGTGTTCAGACTCCTGCACACACATGGACACAGAAATGTGGCTTAATAAGAAGAAAATACAGACCAATCAAGCACAGGACATGGTCAGATATGCACACTGACCAGCACCTTTTTACAGATCACAAGCACTTTTTAAACTCTTATCCCTCTGTTTTCCTGCATTTTTTTCTCCTCTGAATATCTTACAGCTTTGTACAATCTCTAAATACTCTTCCCTTGCACTGCAAAATGAGCCCTAGACCCCTGGGAAACCTGTGAGGTGCCCAAGGTGCTGCCTCTGCTGACTTCTGGACTGGACTAGTCCCTGATCCATGGGGATGAGGTTGCCCTGAAACAGCTCAGGGAGGGAGCCAAGGTGAGAATTGGTGTCCCTGACTAGGGGGTTGGGATGCCCCTGCCTGCCATAGTACCTTTTTGCTCCCTCGCTGAGTGGAAATGAGTCTCTAAGCACATCGCATAATCCATAAAACAACTTCACGTGTCCAATAATTTCAACTGAAAGCAAAATATTTTT